>NC_083766.1:50880173-50995173 GCF_963514075.1 Conger conger | reverse complement strand
TATGTAAAACCTACACGGATTTTATCAGAATAACTTACTATACTGTCACAATAAGAAGCGAAATTTTAAATCGCTTTTTCCCCCATTTGGTAAGTGCACAGGAATTTCCTCCTGGAATTTCCAAGCCCCTGAAATGTAATAAAAATGCAACAATTAGCTGGTGAGACACAGACGAGCTCCAAAAGAATATAATGCATACATTTCCAGACAGTGTTGTTCCCATGGAAAGACAGTCATTCCATGTGAAATTAAACCCATTGTAGCACACCCCTTTCATGTTACTACAAGGAAAAATGTCTCTTAAATATGAAACATAAACACCAAATGTTATCTTCTTGTGGTCGGCCACCCAGGTCTTTCATCTTCAAATAATGCAGATGCACCCTTTAGATTACTGCACGCCTCAACATGTGATCTTTGTTCTCTGTGCACTAAAATCCGCAAGTAATTTAATTCAACCTACTTAATCACTTTACTTACTTACTCATTACCTTTTCTGCATTAGCTTGTTTCTTTTTTGTTCCAAAATTCCTAACTTACAAAGAATCTCACAATTAAATTTGCATTGCTTTTCACCTTCTGTGAAAAACCTGAGTTATTAGTATGTTCCTGACTAAATATTAAAGTGAAAGGCATGAAGTCTAATTTACTCATATGTATGGGTATGTGCGTACACGCACACACACACACACACACACACACACACACACACCCCTTGCAGGACTCGAATATGCATCAAATTGAATGCCATGATGGGCTAAAATGGGCATATTTAGGTTCATGGGTTACATCACGTATTGAATGCTAATAATGAATGCCGAACTGGCACATGTGTAAGTTATGTGCGGGATGATGCTGCCCCCTGGTGTCCGTGCCTGGTCCTGCACGTTGGCCTGAACTGAGCAGCAGTGACTGTCACTTTCATTAGAATGCATTTAAAATGGAAAACCAAGTCCTCCTGCCTACGATCCATTTTCATTTGAGCTTGGAGCAAGCATGGCACTGTCTTGTGCTCTCTCCTTATAGTACTGGTTTACAGTTTCTGTGAGGATTTCTAAACGTCACTTTGAGCGTTTACAGGGGTTTTTCTTTCGTTAGAACAGCATTGGCTTCATTATTAGTCTTGTGCTTTACTCTTGGTTAGATAAAATGTTTGAATATTTGAATTGCCACATCCAGGTGGCATTGTCAGTAACGGTGTATTTTCAAGTGAGTTCTAATCGAGACCGATAGCTGGCTAATAAAAAGCTGTTATATAAATTTTCAGTCAGAAGTCATTTTACCTGATGTCATCTTTGGAGGTTCTGAGATGTTTTATGTCGCAGTAAAACAGTATTTTGTGGTTTTGTAATTGGAAATGCATTAAGAGGCTGTCTTCTATATTAATGGAGAGGTGTCTAGCTAGAAGGCAAAATCTGGTAAAATGGTGTACCAGAACATATGTTCAATATTTTTTGGGTAAAAAAATTTAGTTTTATGGTGCATCATTTATACATTTCACTCCCGTGTGTATGTATTTTGGGTATGTTTGTACGCGGCGGTCCCATGCGTTGTGTATGCCGTGTGTGCGTATGCATTTTGGGTAAGTTCATTCATGACCCACCCGTGTGTGAGTAAGTTCGTACGTGACCTGTGCGTGTATTTTGGCTAAGTTCGTACATGACCGTCCTGTGTGTGTGTCATTTTCGGTATGTTCATACGTGACCCTCCCGTGCGTGTGTATTTTGGGTATGTTCGTACGTGACCCTCCCGTGTGTGTGTGTAATTTTTGGTATGTTCGTACGTGTCCCTCCCGTGCGCGTGTATGCAGTGTGTATGCAGTGTGTGTATATGTGTGTGTGTGTGTGTGTGTGTGTGTGTGTGTGTGTGTGTGTGTGTGTGTGTGTGTGTATTTTGGGTATGTTCGTACGTGACCCTCCCGTGCGCGTGTATGCAGCGTGTGTGTCTATGTTTGTATTTTGGGTAAGTTTGTACGTGACCCTCCCGTGCGCGTGTATGCAGTGTGTGTACGCATGTATTTTGGGTATGCTTGTACGTGACCCTCCCGTGCGCGTATCTCCCCAGCCTACATGAAGCGGCGCCACAGCTCGGTGAGTGACAGCCAGCCGGTGGAGAGCGGTCTGACCGGGTCGGACTTCAGCCAGGGCAGCAGCCCCCAGCACCACCACCAGCACCACCTGAAGAAGCCCCGTGTGGTGCTGGCCCCGGAGGAGAAGGAGGCGCTCAAGCGCGCCTACCAGCAGAAGCCCTACCCCTCCCCCAAAACCATCGAGGAGCTGGCCAGCCAGCTCAACCTCAAGACCAGCACCGTCATCAACTGGTTCCACAATTACAGGTGATTGGGCTATTTTTATGTCTGTTTTTCTTTCTCTTTTTTCTTCTTTTCTTTCTTCCTCAACAGATTTTCTGTCCCCATTCTGTCTGTGAGCAGTTCTGTTGTGGTTTGCTAAATCAGTCCTTCTGCTTTGAGGTTTTTGTAGCCTAAATCTATGCTGATTTTCTGTAATCACATTAACCCTTTGAAGAGTAAGCTTTCTTAAATGTTTATTTCAGAATTAAGGCCGTGTTCTAGAAGACTGTTGCTATCAATTATCTGCATTGATTGTTACATCAGCTGAAGAACATTCTAATCGCATACTTGTGATTAGAATGTTCAGTTGAGAACATTCTATTCGCATGTTTGTGATCTTACACCTTAAAGGGGTTAACGCTAATGGCAGTGGATGTGACGTCTGTCTGTGTTTGTTTCCGCCGCAGGTCACGAATCCGCCGCGAGCTCTTCATAGAGGAGATCCAGGCGGCCGCGGGGGAAGGGGGCTCCCCCTCCGCTCGGCTGGCCAAAGCCGGCGAGGGCGACAGCTGCGACGGGACCGAGTCCGACGGCACGGTGGAGGGCCGGTCCGGCGGGGCCCCGGGGCCCGAGGAGTACGGGGGCGCCTCCGAGACCGAAGGGCCGGCCGACCCCAAGGAGGAGGGGGGGTCGGGGACGCCGGGGGCCCGCTCCCCGGCCCGGCCCGACTCAGGCTCCAGCGCGCCGGGCACTAGCGGCCACCAGGGCGGCGCCACGGGCGGCCTGTTCAGCTTCCCCGAGACGGCCCCCGCCGCCGCCAGGAACCCCAGGGACAGCAGCCTGCGCAAGAAGAAAGCCGCCAACCTCAACAACATCATCCACCGGCTGGAGAAGGCCGCCAGCCGCGAGGAGCCGTCCGAGTGGGAGTTCTGACGCGCCGGGGCGAAGAGCGCGGCCTCGCGGCCTCAGGGGCCCCGCACCGGGCCCCCGTCACGCCCACGTCTGAAGAGGAGGAGAAGGGAGGATGAAAAGCCGCTGTCTGCTTTTCTTATTAAATAAATAAAAAGAGCACTTAAAAGCCCTGCAGGCCACAGGGTTCAAACACCATCGGCCAACGGTGCGAAGAAAAAGGATACCAGAGTCTGAACTACGGTCAAGGAGCATTAATTCCCATATTTTTATTTTTATTTTGTTTTTTTTTGCAGTTTCAGAGATGAAAACTGTCAGAGAAAAAAAGCAATTTATTTGTTTGTTTTTGTTTTCCTCGGAGAGGGTTCATTCACCACCTCAAAGTGTTTGGGAAAGGCATCTTCTCAGCGATATTTTTTCGCACTGTCGAGCTCAATAACTGTTACAGCGCTTGCCTTTTTTCCCTTTGTCTGGCTGTTTCCTTAGAGGTTCTGTTCTTTTGTTTTGTTTAGGTTTTTTTCCTTTCTTTTCTCCAGTCGCGTTTGTTTGGCTACACATCAAGAAGAGTAAAACGAAGAAAAATCACGAACAAAAAGCCAAGCACTTACTGATACGGGAGAAGGACAAAGTCCATCCTTCACCCCGTCTCTACTTTCCACAAAGCTGCCATGTGATGGCCATGGACCTCCAATACACTAGGGACTCCTTTTAAGGAGAAATCAGCATTTTTTCAAATTCTTTTTCCCCTTGGAGGAAGAAAGAAAAAAAAAAAACACATTTTTATATAGCAATTTGGTTGCCACTAAGAGATTGCACAGTCTGCCGACTCTAAACGATCCTAGTCTGGATTCCTAGACATTATGGGAGGCGAAACGAAAAAAAAAAAAAGAAAGGACAAAAAAATAATAATAATAATGAACACTTGCTGTTTTAAAAACTTTGAAAAGGAATAACGAACGAATCACTTTAATTCACATATTTTTTAACTTAAACAAAGGTCATGTCAGGAAAAACCAGAAAAAATCTGAAAAAATGTTGTGGTAGCTGACTTTAGTGTTATTTCTCGTGATCTAGAGCTCTTCGATAAGTAGTGCACATTTATTTCATAGCTTTAACTGACGTCTGGATCTCTACACGGGCCGCGGGGGAGCGTCTGTTTAATACGCTCCGTTTTAGGCCAAAAAAAAAATCAGGAAAGCTTAAATAGAGAAAAAAAAAAATACATATGTACACATGGAGAAATATTTCAAGTCTAGATATTTTTAAGACGAAAAAAAAAAATAACCTGCTTTTTAAAAACCTATAACCACAAAACCACACTCTTGAGACCTCATGCCAGGGCAGGCAGTTGGACCCTGGGGGCTGCAGCACTAAACGGGGCTTGTCCGCGGAACGATCGCCGGCGAGACGCGAGAACGAAGATCGATCGCGTTTCTTCTTCTCCGTCCGGCGGACGCGAGGAGGTTGCACGGCTCACTTTACCGTGCCCTGCCGGAGGTCGTCCGGAGGGCGCGGCGGCGGCCCCCTCCTAAACTCACCGTCTGTGTGCATGTGTGTGTCGTGTGTAAACTCCCTCTCACGTGTCGTCCTCACACTCCGCGCGCACAGCGTCTACGGGAGGGGGGCGGAGAGACCCGCCTCGCGTTATGCACTCGGACGAATAACCTGCTGCCGGCACAACTGACCCCTTCGACGAGTTCAGTCTAACGTTTTCTCCCTCTGATGTATATTTACAAAGGGTGGTGTTTTGACTCCCCTTTTGGGGAGCTAACATAATAATAATAATTGTGTCATGTCGAGCTGAAAATTGAAAGAGTCGATGTTGGGAAGGCCGCCTCTAGAACAGTTGACGTTTCCATCCCATGAGGTTATTCCGAGCACAGAAGGAGCGTTTTCTTTGATACCAAAGCAGCTGACCAATTGAAGAGGTGCAGGTTCATGCTCCAACCGAGTTCTCAAAAGAGGATTCGCTAGACTCTCACTGCCAAACACCCCCCCCCCCCTCCTCTCCCTGGCCTTCCCATACAGACATGCAAGTTATGACAGATTAGCCAATCAGAGTTTAGCCCCCCAAACGTACTTTCTAGAATGTCCTTTATAATGCCGTCCCCAGGTGACGGAAACGTACCCTTTCATTTTGAGGTGTCTCGACAGCTATACAGCTGTACAAACTCCACGTTTCTAATTCTCACTCGTCAAATTGATAATAGCGCCTCAGCAAACTTTGGCTGCCCTTTGTGAATATATTCAGCCGCATCAGCAGGTTTCGGTTACTGAAACAGTGCTGGGGGAAGGAGCACCTTGCTTACCCCCACACGACGTCCAGAAGATCCGGTTTCAGCTCGTCCTCTACCCCTCCCCCCCTCTCCCCCCCTCCCCTCTCCCAGGCCACAAGCTCCCAGTGCCTGCCAGTCCACTGCCTCCCCCTCGTGTGTGTGTGTGTGTGTGTGTGTGTGTATATGTGTGTGTGTGTGTGTGTGTAAAGGTTGGGGTATGGCTGGGCCTCAGCTGTTCTACCATGTCCCTCCCTTGTGTGTGTGTGTGTGTGTGTGTACGCACTTGTGTATGTGCGCCCGTGTGTGCGTCACTCCAGTGTGTTTTATAATTGTGTGTTTTATTTGTACATACCTGCACACACGTAGCGTGCACAACTGCCACCCCTGCTTTTCCTATAAGCTGTTTTATCAGTTATATTACTTATGATGTAGCTCATGTTTAGGTTCCACTTATTGCCATATCTTAGACTTACAGTAGATTACTTCAATATAGAAGTTTTGTTTTTTGTTTTTTTTTGGTTTCTTGGTTCTGCTTATTTATAGGTGCTGTATTTTTCATTTTGATGTCTTATTTGATTCGATTTTTTTGTTAGTTTATGGAATTGTTTTGTATTTTATCGAAGGGAATATAAGGGGGCACGTTACATTTTTTTTAGACTGATAGACTGCCGGCAGTATTGGGTAATACTTACAAGATGTAGTTGTCATACATGTATATTAATGAACTGAAGATTATTTTGAGTGACATTTATATTGTTTTAAAAGAAATAAGTAAGCAACCAATAATTATGATTACGGTGATTGCATTGTATGGTGCATTTCACATGAGTTCATGATTTAATGTTACACCTCTTTGTGCATTTTATTTTCATGATTCATTTAAGTGATACTTCAAGAGGGCATAAGTAAGAGTACAGAACACCTCGGCGCACTTGAATGAAATCGCGTTAACCTGTTGATTTTTGTGTATTTATGTGTGTTCTTAATCATCTTTCGGTCAATCTTGAGCAGTACCGAGGGGCGTACGGGCTGAGGGAGGGCAGCAATGAGGGTTTCAAAGTGGAGGAACTTCTAGACTTCTAGGACGCGATGAACCACACCGAGTGGCTTCAAAGCCGTGGAGAGCGAAAAGGCTTTAGAGCAGGATCTCTGTGCTTCAGGCCACGGTGTCTATGGGCTTCAGAGCCATAGGGAACATTGTCTATAGGCTTCAGAGCCATATAGAATGGTGTCTCTGGGCTTCAGAACTATAGAGAACATTGTCTGTGGGCTTCAGAGTCATGTAAGACAGTGTCTATGGGCTTCAGAGCTATAGAGAACATTGTCTGTGGGCTTCAGAGATATAGGGAACATTGTCTGTGGGCTTGGGGCTTCAGGTTGTTCACCACCTTCTGTTCAGTGTCAAATAATTACATTTGCTTCAGTGGTGTTGTGCTGTTCCGTCAAAGTATGAGAAAAACATCCTATGAGGGTGAAGGCATCAGTGTGGACCTGTAAGGTGACAGAACTTGAATGGTGTTGGGAGTGGCTTTGAGCTCCTCCTGGTTGTGCACTGGTATGGCTGTAAGGGGTGTATTGGGCTTATGTCTCTGGGTCGGTTAACACACGTGGCACTGCACAAGGCTTTTTCCTCAGAGTTGCGGACACACAGGCACTTGTACGATACTGTAAAGCACTTACGTGATTGATTAAGTAATCAAATTAATCGGGATGAGTTCTGACTCTACGTTGACATACAGTATACTGGAACCTTTGGTTTGGTATTTTCAAGTATGAATCTGTTGAGTGTGCCTAAATACACTTGTAGAGTAAATACTTAATGCAGTGGCAGTTTTATTAATAAACATACTGCCATTTTAAATGCAGTATATTAGTGACATATGATTAGTGCACTTAAATTATATTAGTCACTAAAAAAATAATAATATGTGCTCCTAATACAGCACATATTGGGATAGTCTTTGTAATATACTATTCTAGTTTATTTTTATGTACTTAATGTTGTGAATTTTGTCTTTGTATTATCTGAATGAAAATCGACATGGAAAAATTACAAAATTACAATACGTTAGCCTTAACACTTGCAGCTTATGGTGTATAAAGCACAAGCACTGGTCACTAGGACACTCTTAAAAAAGAGTTTAAATGCATTTAAAATTTTAATGTGTTTCTAAAGTGTCTAAATGTTTTAAGCTCATAATTAACTTTTCAAAAGTTCAAATTCAAAATTGTTTCATCTGAAGTATAATTGTACCTTTCACATTTTTACAGTAGCTAATTGTAAATAATTTTTATGTCTTTGCTTTGGCAGGGCAACATTATAGGGCATCTAGGGTTGCTCTCTGTATCACTAGTTTTCCATATTTTTTAAATGTCATATCTGGTGTTGAAATGTCATGTTTTCTTGTGAAAGAAGTTTGTTTTTTGAAAATATGAAAGAGTTTTGGTAGACATAACAAACACAGACCAAGTAAACTGTCTTTACCAGCCGTGGCTATAAGCTGTTTTTGTGTCCAACCAATCTCTTTCCCTGGGTTTTTTATCTGTTGTAGAGCAACCCTTTTGTATGCATGTATATCTTACCATAGCAGCACAGCAGAACTTCCAAGCATTGTCTCAACCAGACTCCAGGAGTTCTGTAACCAGGTAGTTTTTTCAACCTAAGCACTCCAATAGTTGGACCCCGCACAAAGGATGCTGGGAAATGTAGTATGCTTGGTACACATTGAGAGCAGTTGCAGCCCAGCCTACATGAACAGCTCCTGCCTTTAACCCTTTGTGGTTATAAATGCCCGGTCCCTTCCCAAAGCCCCCCAGGTATTTCGATTTACCTCCAACTACAAAGTAAAGGAGTAATGCAATTACCTTTCAAAACGAAGCACTTCCCTCGATTTGTAGTCATCGCCTTTCCCTCGGTTTCAAACCAAGTCCTGCTGAAGGCTGGGCTGCAGGCTCTGCCAATGCTGCGTTCCCTTGGAGACGCCACGGCCATTTACGGCATACATATTCCGCGCCCTTTCGGCGACTTGGCAGAGAGAATAGATTGATGTACGGTTGCACCCTCTGCTTTTTATGACACCATTTGAATTTCCGCCCGTTGAGTTCTTCAAAGGCTTCTCTTTAAAAGCACAATAAATTTCAGGGTTAGGATCATCACGGTTATATCTGATGCTCTAGGGTTATTTTTAATGCCTAAACTTCCGAGTCTAGCCTTGGCTTCTTAAGCGCACTGAGGAACACTGTTGCTAAGCATTCGACCCAGTGTGATGTCATCGGAGTGCCTTGACAGCGATCCAGGAACAGCGCAGTGTTAGCATTTAACGGATTGCTCTTTAATGCAGTAAAGAGGGCTCGGGCTTAGCGTGGTCTGTAGCGCTCTGAAGGGTTATACCGGGACCCTGTGTAGTGACACTTAGATTCTCACTCTGTCTAAAGCCTTGTGCAGCTGCCACTCAAAGGTAAAACTGGAGTCCACTTCACTGCCCTTGTACATTGTGACTGCTTTTTCCACGTTAGCGATGTGCCCTGGTTTCCACTGACCTCCACCGTTAGTCCTGTTTCTGTCTTCACAAGCTGAACTACTGCTTAAACCAGTGTTTTTGAATACTTAGTCCTTGTTTGGGAGTATGGTCTTCTGAACGTGCCATCAGTATTTTCACCAGGGTTGTTAAAAAAAACGAGCTTAGACATTGTTTATATCGCCATTGTGTTTCTGTTTTGGCACCTGTCAGTTGCCATCTCGCTTCGCTTTATATGTATTCCAGTGCATTGCAGTGCATCCCTCTGAATCGGTTTTTACCTGAAATAACGAAAGCACAGACTTTATGATGTCATCATAAGCACCCGCACATTTCACTGGCAGTGTAGCTGGTTTATTTTCGGGATAGCGTAATTATAGGCTGGACCTATGTGTACCAGGGACATGAGGTGGTGGATTTTCCACGAACTGAAGCACTCGTCACCATTTCGTCTGGTTAAATACAGCAGGGGGTCAGTGGGAACCAGGCCTGACACCGGACAGAGGCCAAATCTGTTACTTGTCTTCCAGTTTCTGTACTGCTGTGGTGGGTGAACCTGAAGCCTTCAGGAGCGTATTGTGAAGCCCTAGCAGGACTGAGGGTCAGTTGGAGCAGCAGAGCTGCAGCAGCATTGGGGTGGTATAACAGCAGTGTCATCTACAACAGCACGGCCATGAAGCAGGGCCTGGGTTGGACTACAGGTTGCATATGGGAAATGTAGTTTTTTTTATTTCTTTCTTCTTTTTTTTTTTTTACACATTGAATTTTTACATTTCTGTAAAGTTGGGGGGTTGGCACCGCACCCATACTGTCGCCTCTGTCCATGTTGTTCATCACTATGGCCGTTGGGTTCAGGGCGGTTAAACTGTCAGCGTTTATGGATGGGGCCTAGCAAGGCCTCACCTCAGGAGAGAAGGTGTCCCGGTCTAATGATGAAATACCTCCGCAGACTGAGTATCGTTACTGAGATTCACAAAAGCTTTGACTGTCATTTTTTATTTAACCGCATAAGGACTCTTCTCTTTTATGGTTTTGAACGCTGTCATTGTGAATTCATAATTTTGAATAACGCAAACCCACCCCCCACCCTTCCCTATTGTCCTTTTTATTTTAGTAGATAGAACCTTCTGCAGGGAGTAATGTTTTCCCCAAGAGAGAACAGTTCGCCCCATTGCTCATTTTAAAAGTGGATCTATTGTCATCCTTAACCCACTGGAAACTGCCGTTTTCATTTGATGTGTGAAAATAGGCTGGTTTTATAGGAGGTAAAGATCTCTGCTAGGCAGTGCACGTTGATTAGCGTGTTATATTGGTTTATCCAAACAGTTTTATTCAAATGTCATTTCATCTTTGTCTTATTTTAATCTGTCATGGGGAATTAGCAGTTTTCAGTTGATGTTTTATCGTTTCTGTGCGCTCTCTGCGCAACAACGAAAGAAACTCCTCACATGATCTAGTGGAAACCAAATAATGGTGGTTAAACGGGTTTTTTTTGTGTCTTGGCATTTTTTTTTAAACGTCTCTGAAGGTCAGTAAGTTGTTGATTTTATTTTTTGATTTTATTTTCTGTTTTTGAGATGTATGCTGGGGTCCCCCTCTCCTCCCATGGTCAGCTGGGCTGGTGTACCCCTCAAGATGGCTGACCTCAGCTCCTTCACTTCCAGCAGAACAAGGCAGCATTGCGTCGGTTTCATGTGTCAATATTTGGCGAGTCTGTTTCACCTTGCTTATAAATCCCTGTTTTGTTGCGTCTCCCTCGTTAGTTTCTGGTAACAAACATGATGAAGGAGAGGTGTGTACGGGTTTATGTAGCGGCTGAAGAAGTGGCCCAGTTCTCACCGACTCTCTGCCCTTTATTGGCTCCGGGTTTGACCCCAAACAGTCTCTCTCTGCTTACAGGATGTACTGTAGAAAGTTTGCGAGTTTTGCTTCCTCCAATGTTACCTGCTGTTCTGTAGTAGGTCACGGGTCAGAAGTGGTTGCTTGAGTTGCCGCCATTAATTTGAGCCCCACTTGTAAAAGGTCACGGTTGGTCAAAATACGTAATTGACCATTGGTTTATTTGTGAGGCACATGCCCCAGAGTTTGTAAAGACCTGGTAAAATTGAGCATAAAGCTTGGCTACAGTTAAACCGCAGGCAAACGACCTCCAGCCAATCACAGAACAGTGTCACTCAGTTCACGCCAAGAGCCCTCAACAAGGCAGGAGAAGATAGAGATTGACAGAAAAACCGTAGTTGGTCATATCACACATAAGCAATATAATGAATTGCCCGTGACTCGGTCCAGAGTCGAGTCTCGGGCACAGCGGTTTTATCCCTCCCCGTTCACACGGTTTTTGAATTGGTGCCAGTATTTCACAGGAGCAAGCAGAGGGTATTGCTATATAAAGCCTCACCGTGAGGCGCGGTTGCTGTGCCCGTATGTGTCGAGCGCGAGTCTAAAGTAATGCTGTTCCGGAGGTGAAGCCTCTCGTGTTTGTGTCTCGGTTTGTATATTTCCGCCAACGACAGGGAAGGCGTCCTCGTGCCGCTCATCGTCCGCTCGGCTAGCGTCACGGTTTCCTGAAACGAACGGGTCAAGAGTTTTTATCTTATGAAGAATAGCGGGTGAAGTGGCTGTTAGAATTCAGGAGCACAGACCCAAAGCAACACTGGTTTATACAAAGGGCATTTTACATTTTGTCACAGTATTCTCTGCAAGTCGTCGTTTGACGTGACGAGTTCTCAGTACCAACCTCTCTCTTACGGTCTCTTTGTACCAGTTACTATGGAATCCGTGCGATTCTTTTGGACAAAATTCAGGATTTTGCCATTTGGAAATATTTTTCTATACAACTTAATTGAGATTGTTAGAGATATTCTATACACTGTCATATAACATTGTACATATAAATGAATATATATCCTTAGAGTGTTTTTTCCTCGAGCTGTATCACATTTCTGTAGCTGGTTTTTGTTGTTGAAGTATTACTAGTTTTGCGAGTGGCGGATGCAGAATTGCCATGTCCACTCCGGTCTCCAAAGCAGGACAAAGAAACATCAGACTTAAAAAAAAATCTTTTATGTCTTTGTTCATTTGTTTTGGTGAAATCTTAAACTGAATTTTAAATAGAGAAGACGTGTAACAGGAGACTGACGCTAGTTTGAGACAGCCATTTCTTGACCCCTATTCATTTCCAGTAAAGTTCTCCAATTAAGTTTCTCCACACAGAGTAAGTAATCGTATGAATGGACCACCCCCAATTTGTATGCAAATACAGTGCATCTGAATTAATTTTCTTGATTAAATTGAGAAATGTCATACAGAAGGAAAATGGCTTTATTGCAATAAAGACTGTCGCAGTCTCACCGTTACGGAAGGCCGTCTTCAGTCAGAATTTACACCCACTGTTTCACACTCCAAAAGGGGGTTTCCCCACCCACTACTGGCCCCTGGACTCCTTTGGCAATAACCAGACCCCTTTGTGGGGGTGTTCCGAAATTCTCAAGCAGCAGAGTGGTCTTATATCATACAAAGCCCCTTCCCATTTGTATGTTGTATGTTTTTTATGCTAATGTATTCATTATTTTTTGTTTTTTTTACCTCTTCATATTCATTGAGCTTGATCTGGTCTGTGCACTCTGGTGTTGGATGTGTTGGGATCTGCTTGTTAGCGAGGCAGGTAGGTGAGCAACTGCTGCTGTAGTTTAGCTGCGTTGGAATGAGAGCCAGAGTAGCGCTGTAAGCTAGCCGTTTTCTCGGTTTGTTTTAAACTCCATATTTATTCTTTTTATTGTTTTCAAGGGGCTAAAAAATAATAATAATTAAGCCAGACCTGTTCCCTCAGAGATTTTTTGATAATTGCGTGGTGAACTACCGGAATTGAGAGATGAAGGTCGGGGAATAAAACGTAGCATTCCGTGTTTATCCCGTTAGCTCCCTCGCGGAGCGTTTCGAGGCAAGCCGGCTGGTAGCGTGAAGAAAGCCGTTGACTTTGTCATGGTCCTGTGTTTGTTTCTGTGGCAGTGTAGTCCGTACTGTGGGAGTCCGTGGGCACAGGTCTGTCCAGCTTCTGTGGGAAATTGAGCATCAGCAAGAGGGTTTAAAATTTGCTTTCCTATCCCTGTAGTAGCATTAGCATTCTGTACCAACCTTCGGAAAATGGGGGACAATATGCACAAAACATTCTTCTGGACCCCATTTTGGGGCCTTGGGCTGTGCGGTTGGGGGACCGACCAGGAAGTGCAGTATATTTTGAGCTTTGCCCTTTGGGGATGAGTCGGGTTGATGCTTAATAAAACTACATTTCCCACAGTGCCTTGCTACTGCTTTAACCTAGTACCACCTGAGGTGCTGTTTTGTAGTCCACGGGGAGCCCTCTTGATGACGTGAGATAATATGCATACGTTTCACCTCTCCAAGTGTAGCAATGGGAGATTTCCCTCCAAACGCCTAAGGTTCCGCAGTGGCCCTTTAAAAAAAAAAAAAAAAAAGAAAACGGTTCACACAAGATCCTATCTTTGAAATCTTGCTGCTTGTTCAGGCTGTTATCAGAGACCTGGGCTAGGCTGCACCAGGCTGGGGAATTTACTGTACATCTTACCCCTGCAAGTCTCAGTTTATCAGCGATTACCTTTTTTTTTTTTTTTTTTTCTTTTTTTTTTTTTTTTAAACCTCATCTTCGCCGTCTTATCTGATTTATTTGTATTTTTTTGGCCATATCCTGCTACAGAGTCTTAGACCTTTGTAAGAGGCTGTTGTATAGAGATTTGCATTGACAAATTGTATAAAAAAAAAGAGAGCTAGCTTTACTCGCTGCCAGTTTTGTGGCCCTATACAGTTTATCACTTTACTACTTTACCAGATTTATAAGCCGTCTTTTTTCTACCAGAATATTTTTCTGCTGATGTCTTGGAAACAGGGACACTACTTTTATCAACAGTGGGGGAAATCTATGGTGAAGGTTTGTGGGTGGGGTCGGGTGGGGTACTTGGCCACGCTCACTCGCAACTTTTTAAGTGCCGGAGGTCTCCAACCATCCAGTGTTGGAACAGGCAGGCTTTCTGACGGTCACAATATTGTGCATGATATCCAAAAAGTTACTGATCATGAACAGGGGGGGCCACGCAAAATCTCAGTCAAAGACTGGCCGCCATTTTGTATGGTTCGTTACTGAGAGATACCGAAGTTTTGTTGGCTCCTATAATTCAATCGGACCCTCCCCAACCAAAAACCTTTATTTCCCGTTTGTAAATTTGAGTTTTGTTTTTAACGGAAGGGGGTGGAACGCGATTTTATACCAAATAATAATGATATTTCTTTTTTCCTCTGTTAAAGAGCTTTGAACTATATTTCATTGTTTCCTAATAACTCGATGAGCTGCCATTGTTCAGTCTGAGCTGAGTATGGCTGGAGACCTCAGTTGTACAGATGTGGCTTCTATAGGATTTTTATTTTATTTTATTTGTTTGTGTTTTTTTTTTCGTGTGTGTATGTGTGTGAAGGTATTGTGATACTTTTCCCAGACTTCACATTGAAGTTTTGTTACCCTGATGTTACAGAAAAAAAAAGAAGAAAAAAAAATCCAGTCAACCAAAAAGTGTCTTTCTCAGCGAAAGCAGCCGTTATATATCGCAGTTCTCTTTTTCCCTCAGTCACTCCATTCTCGAATAGTTGTGTATTTGTGTGGGGGCCCCAAAACGGGGCCCATCCCACGTCATTTGAATTTGTGTGTGTGTGCGTGTGTGTGTGTCTCTCGGTGTGTCTGTGTGTGGAGCCTTGGACATCTCCTGTCTTGTTGGGGCTGCATTGTTTTTTTAATTGTTTTCATCATTATTATTTTTATTTGTTATTTTTGGTATTTTGTTTCACATTGCAGCTTCATGTGTGTAAAACTCACTCCCACCGTCACCAACTGATGCAGTCGTTTGTTTCTTAAGCTCAGGTGGAAATGACTCCATAGCAGAAGCTCTGTCTGTCCCACACTCGGTGACATCACGCTTGGTGACATCACACCCGGTGACTTCAAGCTCCGTGACATCACGCTCCTGCTCTCTTGCCACCGATTATAGAGAGATATCACCCATTAACCCAGAAACACACCGTCACTATGCCTGGTCCCGGTTAGCCACTCTATTTTTGTACAACATGGTAAGAGGCTGCATGATTGTTGTCTTTTTCCCCTCCCCTTTATTTTATTTTGTTTGTTTTTTGTTTTGTTTTTTTGTTTTTTCCAACATTAAAATCGTGTAGTCTGTTCTCAGCACTGTAAAACAGTCCCTATTCAATATGGAGAAGCAATATCACTGTATGAAACTCACATTGTATTATTATTATTATTATTATTATTATTATTATTATTATTATTATTCACTAGCACCCTAGGTGTGATAATTGAAGTAAATATCTTTTATACAAACACAAATTTGGCGTGTGTGGTTTGTTTATTTCTTATTGTCTCTGAGTATGTGTTCAACATCACCCTTCCACCATTACAGTACAAACCTGGTCCATAGGCCGGACCGAAAATCTGAGGCCATGAATTTTAAGAATGACGACTACACTGAGCTGGTGTTTCAATGCAATACCTCTCACGTAGGGGGCGACATCATGCAAGCAGAGGCACAGGAATGATCCGTATCACACTTCCGTAAACCCCGGAGTCAGCGCAAGAGGCCCGGCCTCTATTGATCCGTGTCTCAGGGCTCATTCCAATCGCTTATTTTATCCTTCCCTTTCAAAATCGACTGAGGCCCACTCTCTTTCAGGACACCCCAACCCTGGCAAATGCTCCTGGAAGGAGCCAGAAGCCGAAGCTAGGAGGCTTTAGAAGAATTATTGAGCTTATCGGAAGTATTTTTTCGGAATATGTGGCATATGAACGATCGATCTGCAGATCCACCTCTCCCCATCTGCCACATCTGTAATTGATGTGGGTTTTAGACGTATGAAAGGGCCAGGACGTTTTCTCCATACCTGCCATCACATCCTTTCCTCTCTTCCTTCCCTTGTGTCCTCCCATGCTTGGAGCTGGGAGTGAGGAAAGGATGCATGGAGGTAAAACACGAGCGATTGGAAGGAGCCCTCAGAGATGGTGTGGCCTGTCCCTCTGCCTCGGGCCAGTTTGAAGTGTATCGTGCTGGAGGTGACCTCATTACTGCCCGTCAGGTTGGAACTGGACACCTCTGTACATCAGCAGTCTGTTAATACTTCACTCCGAATGGCTGTGATATTTAACTAGCATGCTACCCTGTTTAACCCCGCTACCCTGCAGAGTGTCTGCTTATGTGTGGAGTACACAGACCAGTCTGACCTCTCTCCCAATGCAGTGCCTCCCTCGACAAATGTGAAAACGGTTCTTGCCAGAGGTGGAAGGTCCTAGGGTCAGAAAGTAAAAGTCCTGCCATTTGTTTCTTCCACCCATGAACTCAGCCATGCTTCTGACTTGGGAATTGTGCTGATTAGCAAATCCAGGTGATTGGAACAAAATACTTCGGAGGACTTTTACTTTCTGAACGTCCACCCCTGGTTCTCACAGTATGTGCTAGCTGCCTGTGTGTGGCCATCCTCAGTTAAATATTACTGCTAACGCGGGAGATTAACAAGTGACGCGGTCATATGAGTCCTCTTACCCAGTCTGTCATCTATGGATAATAAACCATGGGCTCATTCCACTGGCTTATTTTTCCTCCTCTTCTTTTCCTTGCTCCTGACCCGGAAATCGATCAAGGTTCCTTCTTGGAGCTACACTTTAGAAAATTCCAGTCTTGCCTTTGAGTAAGGAAACGCACGCATCTGTCGAAAATGACATTTGAAGGAGCAAGGATGGTCCATTTTCCTAATTCATGTTTTCTCCATTTCCGGCTTCGCTTCTTTTCCTAGCTTCTAGGTGAAGCGTGGAGTTGAAGAATGAGCAAGGAAAAAAACAAAAATAAGCAATTGGCATGCATTACAGGTGAAAATATAAGTGAACGGCTGAACTCTTGCATGGGAAAACAAGTCTACATTCACTTTTGCCTTCAAGTCGATTACAAAGCCTGCCATGTCTGATTTGCTCCTTACTCCTCGGCACAAATTTCTGAAATGCCAATGCTTTCATGTGCCGTGTGTTTCTTCAGCACATTAACTCAGACAGCTGATTTCACTAATTGGTTCTACCTCTCGTCTGAAGAATTGTGCTAATTAGCAAATGTAGGTGATTGGAACAAAATGCTGGGGAGGACTTTTCACTTTCTGAACCTGGATTTTTACACCTCATGCAGTCTTAGGCCTGCATGATTATGGTATGACCTGGTATGGCACAGGTGTCAAACTCCAGTCCTGGAGGGCCATAGTGTCTGCTGGTTTTTGGGGTGTTCTGGGTTCATTCAAGTCATTGATTGGTTAAAGTATCCTCACGCCTTGTTCGCAAGGCCTTAATTGGCCTTAATTGGCAGCTGATTGAAAGGAAACCACAAAAACCCGCAGACACTGCGGCCCCCTGGGGATTCAGTTTGACACCCCTGTGGTATGGGGACCATAACTGGGTAAAAGACAGGGAAATGGAGTGTGGAATAGGGAGTGGGAACTAAAACTACAGCCAAACCAAAACTAAATCCTTGACTAGTTTTCAAAGCTTTACCAGGCACGTGGTAGCGTGTAGCCTTTGGGGGCCCGTCCCGGATTTCAACCGGAGACCTCGCATTTGTGTAGACGCTGGAATGCACATAAAGTGTGTTACACTGCTTAATGCTATGTGACACGAGTGCACTGACTCCAGGTGGAAGTGCCGTATTAATTCCTCTCGCTCATCATTCTCCCGCTTCAGGCTACGCGCGGCGCGGACGGGAGGTGTTCGGAGTCACGTCAACCTCGCGCCGCGTCCGTGTAAAAACGCGTCCAGCGCTGCAGAAAAACCCGAATGAAAAATGAAAGCGCGATGTAACGGCACAAAGTCACACGGATATTTATATAAAAAGGGGCAAAAAAGAAGCTATTCTCAGCTCAAACCAGAGCTCTGGAGCTGGCAAAGTAGGACATTGAGTTTGCTTCAGGTGATCAATCAAAATGCGTCTGCCATCTTAGCCAGGTGGTGGATAACACTCACACACATACACACGCTCACCTACATACATATTCATCCCCATTATCCTCAATAAGTCACAGGCAGAACTTAAAGCTGTGTGTGCTGTAATATTCGATTGCTGTCTCTAAAAAAATAAAAAAATAAAAATATAATCCTGCCTCAAAAGTGGCCCAGTGGATCTTGCATAGATTTACATCCTCAATGCACAATCAAAAAGTGAGTTTGAAGCAACTCTTCTGCATATAAACCACCAGTGTGAGACCCTCTCAGACAGCTTTCAGAAAGCTGTCATATTATTCATGATCTCTCTTTTAACGGCCCAGATTAAAGAGCTTTTATTCATCCATTAGAGTGAGTAAGGAAACCAGCCGTAGTTCTACAGCTCTCTTCTACCCTCCTTATCGTTTTTGAAAGACATACATTATCTGTCCATGTTTAATTAACGGTCTCCCCCTGGGGCAAAGGCTGTCTGCCAAAAACGTCTTCATGAAATATTGCAGTCAGACATTAGTGCAGCAGTCATCACTCCTGAGGACTCCTATAGGACTGTACTTAATAAGTACTTCAGTTATTAAAATAAAGGCCTGTTTTTTAATAACTGTACTGTACTTCAACCTATCTTTATTATCTTTATGCCATAAAAAGATTGCACGTTTCATTTTGAGAGCAGCTTTTTTTAAACCATGCTAATAAATGTAATCAAATGTGATCAAAACTTGACTACTCAAGAAAAAATACATGTTTCATATCTCCTCCTCGGCCATAAACTTTGCTGACATTGGACCTGACCAGCTGAACCATGGAAACAAGGGCTGAGCTTTCACGATACAGCCAGCAGAGGGCGCCAGAGCTCCATATTCTGGAACTATGATATAAGACAGATTTGGAGTCGCTGTCAGGTGTATTTCTTCACTTTGAAGGAGGTAGGCTACTGGCTCCGATAGGCTTCAAGTCTTTATGCTAAGCTAACATGTTATGCTAACCTGGAAACCAAGCCAGTGAATGCACAAAACATTTCATCAAATCTGGGTAAGTCGGAATAAAGGTATACTTCCCAAAATGTTGGTGTTTTCCTTTAAGCAATGTCTCACAAGAGGGAGTGTTGTTATACTGTATATCTCCACGGCTGTGATTCGGTCATGACTGCTTACGATGGCAAGACTGTTCAGCAGGTGGGCCAGCTTGGTAAAGAAAACATTCTGTCACCAAATTCCAGAAGCTGGTTCCAGGTAGATTCCATCTTCGGCTTGTAGCTGGAATTTCCTCCCGGGAATTGTGGAAATTGAGTCTGCGGCCTCGTGCCTACAACCGAATCACAGCCATGATTATATACAGTGTAATCGCACTCCCTTTCCCTTCCCTAAATTATATGTAATAATATAGGACACAAAGCTTCCAAACTACGGCCAGGAGAGGGTGCCAGAGATATTCTGCAACTCTGTGACACAAAATAATTTGTCAGAATAAAATAGCATTTTTCTCATTAAATTAATTTTAAAAGCTGGCATATGTAATTTGTAATTCAATCTGATTGCTATTTTCAAATAAAAACGGTTCTTGCAGTTTGGGAAGCTTGTTTAATTATATCATATATAAAACCCACGCAGCCTTCTATATTTCCCTGTTAAGTAGGTAATGTGTATACAAATACAAATATACAAATTTGGGAAGAACAAAAAAAGTATATATATTTTTCTTATCCTACAAAAGTGATAAATGTGCATTACTAACAAATATGCCTAGCACTCTACTCATTGGGGAAAGCCTTAAAAATCAATGATGATTTTTTTACACATAACACCCCAAGACAGGGATCATCAAATCTGGCTCTCCAATCCAAATCCAGCCCTGGTTTTCTTTCCTCCCAGGTAATTAACTGCACACATCGTGCTACCGATTGGCCAGACTGTCTTCACACCTGACTCTAGGTAAAGGAAAACCAGCAGTTCTCAGCACCAGAGGACCGTGTGTTGATGATTGCTGATGATGTTTGCAGATTAAGGACGCATCTGCAAACACTATTGGTAGAATCTTTGATTAGAATGCATTTGTTTTCATATTTTTTTCTACATAAGTCAGCCTGCACTCTCATGTCTGTTTTTTTTGTTTGTTTTTCTTGCCTGTCCCTAAGCTGTCTCCATGGAAACAGCCTTGTTATTTGGAAGCCTTGCCGAAAATTCCTTGCAGTGATTCCCTGTGCTGCTTGCTGGTTCCTAAGTCACGTGATACAGTTAGACCAATCGCACTCTGCCAAAATCCCTCTGATCCCCCTCCTCTACCCCACCCCCAACACCTGTTCTGCTGGGTCTCTCTGTGGCGAGCGCTGTTCTTACACTCTAACGTGCAGAGCTGCAGAGGTGGTGCTGTGATGCGTGAGGTTTCAGTTACTGAGCTTCTCCGTACAGCCTTTAAAATTCCCACCACCTCCATTTTGTAGAGTCTTTTTCTGCCTGCCTGGAGTTCTGATATCTCCTTTTCCAATTTCATTCGTGTGCCATTTTCTTAAAGGGAATTGTTGTGGATGTAACCAAGGCAAAATCCAGGTCTGAACTGCCAAAAATCAAGTGATTTACAAATAAACAAAAAAATGCAAATAAACTCCCCGGTGGGAAGAAACTCCCCAATGGGAAATCTCCAGAGGAACCTGGCTATAGAGGGGGAGCCCATCCACTGGCCTGGTGTAAAGTGGAGGTAGAATGGAAGTAAGCATCTAAAAATGTAATATGGGATCTATCAGAGCAGAAAATCATGTGCAGTTCCATTTTTTGGGAGTTCTGATATCTTCTTTTTGATCATTTCCCTGACCTGGCCACAGCACCTTTCTGTACTTCTGTTCTAGATGATGCACCAGCACTCGGTCAATAACTTCTGTTCTGAATCTTGATTAAAATAGATATTTATTTTCAAACTGTCACTAATCTCCTGGAATATTTTAGTGGTGTAAAATATTCCATATGAAGTATTTTACCCAGCAGCCTGATTGCAGAAGTGAGAGGTCAAAGGTTGCAGATCACATGCACCTTTGGGCAGCAGGGACACACCCTCAGGGAGATATATTGGAGTTTCAGGAAGTGTCCAAATCTGCACACTTGCCTACTATTCAGTGTACAAGGTGTGCAGAAGTTGTGTTCAACTTATACACTCAATTCAACTTACACACTCAGCTGTAGGCAAGGGCGCTGATTCTGCTTTGCACACACTCAGTGTGAGGAGAAAAGAACCAGCCCTGCATCTGCTGTGGGACTCAGACAGGACTGTGTGCTAATAACGGGCAATTGCCAATTAAAATCATTGTTGTAATTCAGTTAAACTGCAGATACTTATCCTGGAAGGCAATAGAGGAAACCAGGCAGAAATATCTGTGGTATTTTCTGGAATTTTCCCTTTGAACTAACAGCCTGTTGTAATTACATGTAGTGTATGACACCAGATAACACAGCATAACAAGGAACAATTTAAATGTTGTGGGTTCAGCTATTAAGCTGTTTATTTTGCCTCATTATCATTTATGGTGAATTGATACCATCTCATGCAATGACGTCACCTTCTGACGTGTTTCTGCTGAACTTTTGGGGTCGATTGATGTATGCTGGAGCCTGTTCCCTTGTCCCACAGAGCCACAGAGACTGGCGGTCTTTGTATTCACAGCAGCTTAGACCCAAGAGACCAGGTAAGGTTAGAGAACTGTGTGGGCATTTATATAGCTCAGGGCTAGTGCTGTCTGCAATAAACCCTTGTTAGGTGGACAGATTCTTTCATTCTTTAAGGCAAACTGAATTCTGAGGGGGCCGCAGTGTCTGCCAGGTTTTTGTGCCTTTCTTTCAATCAGCTATCAATTCAGGCCTTGAGAACAAGGTATGCTGATTCTTTGACCAATCAATAACTTCGATGAACCACGTGTGCCAAGCCTCCGGGACTGGAGTTTGACACCTGTGCTTAAAGATGTGTGGCAACAAATATGTGATGAGAATGTTCTTAACTGAACATTCCAATGCAGACGAAATGATCACTACTGGTGATTGAAAGCAATGGTGTTCTAGAACACTGACTTATTATTATTATTATTATTATTATTATTATTATAACAAAAACATTCCAGAAAAAACTATTCAAAGGGTTAAGCAATATCCTAATAACCTTGTATGCTCCATTAAGAGTTATTCCCTTGCATTCCCCTCTTTGTACTTTGCAGGCCTTTCTAAACTCATACCTGGGGTATGAGTAATCTAAATGTAATTATCTACAATAATTAAACTGGCTCTTAACTCAAGCTCCTGTGGGCCCCTTTGACTTATCCATGGGGCCCACCCAGGTTTTCCAGTTAGTTCCCCTTTAATTGCCATTCGGTGTGTTGCTGGCATGGTGTGATTCCGGCTGGCTCCAGCAGAGGGCTCCAGAACCCAGATGCCTTCACCAGTCAGCCCCTTACTGCTGCCCCACCTGGATGAGCCTTCATCAGGGGCCCTCAGCTGCAGCTCGCTGTATCAGCCTGGAGCTGCTCAAAAGGCCCTGCACTGACACTTCACAAAAACTACATCTCCCATCATGCTGCTGTCCGTCCATCATACATCACTGCTGGGGGAAGGAGAGGAAGCTCTTGAGCTGGGATGGTTAAATCTGACCCTCGAGGCCAACTGCTGGTTTTCTTTTCTACCTGATAGTTCTATCTGATAGAGGGGAAGACTGAAAACCAGCAGTCCTCCTGGCCTTGAGGTCTCCCTACTCTCGAGGTCTCAAACTCCAGTCCTGGTTTTTTGTTGTTTCCTTTTATTCAGCAGCCAATCTAGGCAGACTCTTTAACCACTTTAGCAAATCAATGACTTAAATTAGGCACTTAAGTGCATGAATACATCAAAACCCGACAGACACAGTGAGTCTCCGTGATTTCAGTTTGAGATCACTACTCTAGAGTGGGGCGGCACGGATGGTGCAGTGGGTAGCACTGCCGCCTCACAGCAAGGAGGCTTTGGTTTTGAATCTCGGTCGGCCAGGGCCTCTCTGTGTGGTGTTTGCATGTTCTCCCCGTGTCTGCGTGGGTTTCCTCCGGGTACTCTGTTTTCCTCCCACAGTCCAAAGACATGCAGGTTTTGCTGATTGGAGAGTCTAAATTACCCGTGGGTATAAGTGTGTGAGTGAATGGTGTGTGTGC
This sequence comes from Conger conger, assembly GCF_963514075.1. Taxonomy (NCBI): domain Eukaryota; kingdom Metazoa; phylum Chordata; class Actinopteri; order Anguilliformes; family Congridae; genus Conger; species Conger conger. Next base: position 50,971,985 of record NC_083766.1, on the reverse strand, counting down.
CCTGTGATGGACTGGTGACCTGTCCAGGGTGTATTCCTACCTTTCGCCCAATGTATGCTGGGATAGGCTCCAGCCTGTTCAGGATAAGTGGGTTAAGATAATGGATGGATGGATGGATGCTCTAGAATGAGAAATGCCATGGGTCTGTGAGAAGCCAAGTGCAACAAGATGCTGTTGGTGCTTTTTGTCATTCTCTGGTACCCATCACACCAGGAGAATCCGTGATCTTCTGCTGCTCATCACACGGGAAATATAGCACATTGAGTTCTGATGACACTTGTCACCCCAAGCAAGCTTTTGTATTGTTTTTGTGTTTTCTCCTCCCTCCCTACTAAAAGCACAGTACTTTGAAGTGTGAATGTGTGTGATAGCCCAGCCACTCTGGAGTTAGCATTTATTGATATACGAGAAAGCCTGGTTTAATGTTCTTGGACATGTCAAGTCATAGTTGCCCTGATGACCCAACAGCCTAATTCTGAATAAGATATCCAGCCAGTGTTGGCTGCTGTTTCATTGGCTGCAGTGCTTGTTTATGGTTTTGGGAAAGGGGCCTGAGGTAAGTGGATGAACTGGGGATTCTTTCTCTCATCACTCTGTCAGCATCTCAGCAGGCCTTACGGTGAGGAACGTCAGGCAGCCCCTAGGCCTAATCGTCAAGGCGCCAGGGACAAGATGGATAGATTGATGTATTGATCCTCAACCAAGTCCCCTTTCCTCTAAAGTACATTTAGTCTTCAGCCAATATCAATGTTAGCTGTGCAGGAAATGTGCATCCTTCAAACATAGACAGGTTTTCAAAGCCAGGCCCCACAATGCACTCGTATTGACAGTGAGGCAGATTTACGGGCCTGTAAGCTGTGCTGCTGTCAGCTTTGGGGAGTAGCTGTACATCAAGGTTCCTTCCGGATCCTTCTGCCACCTCAGCAATGCTGCAGCTAGAGCTTACCCACAGTTTCCCACAGTTCCACGCTAAGCTAAGCTCGGCAGAGGGATTGACGGTCGGCCGTCAAATCACCCATACGTAGCCCCCTGCAAGCAGGAGGACGACACCCTCTCTCTGAGGAGCCCGCTCCCTCCCTCCCTCCTCACCTCAAAATTATCCTCCGCTGCAGTCGCTGTTGTTATGGGAACAGCCAGCTGGCCAGAAGGCTCCCTTGGAAGCAGACCAGAAATCGTGTAGCCCTCCTCCCCCTCCCCAAAACCTCGTTCTCTCGTGACAGGTCCGCGCTCCCTTTGGAAGGGCCCTGTCGCATCGTGTCTCCATCACCGAGAGGATGTGTCCTTCCCCTGAGGACGCCGGCACTGTGAGACACGGGCCCTGTTTACGTTCCCTTCAGCTGGGAAAATGTCTAAAATAAAAACGTACTGGGGAACACGCCTCTGCTCGTACATGAGGATGTGGCCTTTGTGTGGGCCAGGGCTGCCCAACCCCGTTCCTGGAGATCTACTGTCCTCTAGGTTTTCACTCCAACCCCAACAAAGCACAAATGTGGTTAAAATGAAAACCTACAGGTCGGTAGATCTCCAGGAACAGGGTTGGGCAGACTCTGTTTCGAAAGGTTTCTCAGGGCAAGGTATTATGGCTGAGGGGCCAGGTGTTCTGCCTCAGCTTCTGTTTTGTGTCCAGTCATCTTCTGAACACCATCTCATGCTCTTATCTGCAAATACCAGGAAGTGATTGTCCATAGCATGATGTGAATGTACACCTGTTTGCAGTGCGTCTCTTGTGTATATCTGTATCCCATCATCCTACTGCTGCACCTCCTAATCTATACACACGTGCCCCTGCTATCACTGCTCTTATAATATTGACTTTTATGGTACTCCTCAAGCCTTGATGGCCCTGCTGCATAGCCCCCCCTAGATACAAACATCCTCTAAATGAATAAATTATAATAATGACACGGTGACCTCGAATGCCACTGGCTCTTCCTGAGTCTTATAGCGTCTCAAAATCCTATAAATCAATTGGCTGATGTAGTCACATGCCGCTATGCCCTGAGTAATGAAAGCCACACACACAGAAGCGAACATTGATGCGAGTTTAGCAGCTGGACACAACTGTTTCTGGTCAAAACTGGTTTTGTTATTTAGCTGCTGGTTCAGACTGACTATACCTCACTGAAGGGTTCAACTCAAACATTTCACACTCTGCCACATATACACAGTATTCCTCTGGATCCATTTCTCCTGATATATTGGAATTCTATGGTTGCCTGCAGTTTAAATTTGACCTTTGTAAAATGAGCCATTCATATACATTACACGGTATACAGTCCAGTATTAATTCAACTTGCATACAGTATGAGTCCAATCTGGAGACTGAATATTTTACTGTGTACTGTCATACTCAAGATTTATTATAATTAAAAAAATTGAATTTGAATTTGTCTAATGAGATCGGTAATGTCTGGCAACACAGGGGATAAGGATCAGCACATAGTTACTTGCCACATTTCGCTGCTTTTGGCTTGTTAATTTGATAAACTTAAAATTATCTTGTTAATTAATTAATGAATGAAGCACATCGGTAATTCAGAATAATCATCCAGCACAAATGAACAAATTATTCAACAGGTTTCTCTTCTTCATGTCTCATGGTACTGATCATTTAATGCCGTGAACTACAACTTGACATTAACCTTGTATTCTTTTGGTATGAGTGTACCTATACACAAACCAGGAACCTTGTGTTCTTTTGGTATGAGTGTACCTATACACAAACCAGAAACCTTGTGTTCTTTTGGTATGAGTCTACCCATACACAAACCAGGAACCTTGTGTTCTTTTGGTATGAGTCTACCCATACACAAACCAGGAACCTTGTGTTCTTTTGGTATGAATGTACCCATACACAAACCAGGAACCTCTTGTTCTTTTGGTATGAGTCTACCCATACACAAACCAGGAACCTTGTGTTCTTTTGGTATGAGTCTACCCATACACAAACCAGGAACCTTGTGTTCTTTTGGTATGAGTCTACCCATACACAAACCAGGAACCTTGTGTTCTTTTGGTATGAATGTACCCATACACAAACCAGGAACCTCTTGTTCTTTTGGTATGAGTCCACCCATACACAAACCAGGAACCTTGTGTTCAAGGTGTATGAGTGTACCCATACACAAACCAGAAACCTTGTGTTCAAGGTGTATGAGTGTCCCCCATACCCAAACCAGGAACCTTGTGTTCTTTTGGTATGTGTGTACCCATGAGCACTTGAAACTGAACATCATTGAAAGGGTTCATGCCACAGTAAAAAATGATTTTTTTTTTTTTAAAGAATTGAACTGATAGATGAAGTCTGTACTGAGGGAGGCATTCCAGTTATTTAGAATGCCTACATGGCGAATAAAGTGATTCTGATTCTGACTCTGATTATTTACTTAAAAGCACAACTTGTTTCCTATTCCAGCGAGGGTGCAGGTACTGTAAGGAGTGAGGGGATGCAGACGCTCCCTGTTGAAGCGTGAGAGGCAGCGGCCTGAATCCACAGCTCTCCAGAGAACCGAATGCAAAGTCTCTGCTCAAGTCAGCCGCCCGTCACTTCAGAACTCCCTGTCATCTGCTGGTCCCTGGTGCGCTGCTGCTTAAAAGCTGGGATGAAGACACAGATCCAGTTTTGTCCCCTTACAGGAGGGAATACACTGCAACATATTGAAATACATTGCAATGGTCAAGAAATACATTATCAAGATTATAAAAGACATTGCCAAACTTTATAATATATGAGAAAATATGCTAATTGTTGACATAAATGTCAAATATTGCAATATACTCATTTTAAAAAGACACCCCTGTGAAATATACTGTATGTGTTGCCATATTTTCCAAAAAAGCACACATATTTACAAAGCATTGCTGTTCACGTCAATTATGGTCTGTTGTATTTGTATGATTTATATGGCTGAACTGAATCCATATGCCTGCTAAGTGGATTTAAGATGGAAGGGGACTTAACTATGTTTTGTAACATAAGGCTCATTGAACTGACAGTTAGGCAATGCTGCCATACTTTGTAGAAGTGCCCCCCCCCCCCCCCTCCCCGTATCATAAAAGCTTACGCTAGATCCTGACAAATTCAAGGGTCAGATTAGCGCTGGTCAGAGTGTGCTCCAGCCCGGACACACTCTGCTTTCTCTTTGATGTACAACTCTGCGGGCGACGCTAGATAAGTCTGATGGTGAGTGTGTGACTCGTTCTTGAACACAGATGAGCTGAACTTGCTGCAGTTACAGGTCACCTGCACTAACTATATAGATGTAGAACTTGGGCAAGTTACATATTTCCTTTTTGGGGCTTAATTATTACAGCAACTTTTTGAAATTGCAAAGACGAAGGGAGAAGTTTCTGTTCAAAGAACGCCTGTTATAATTGCCATATGTCTGTGTTTTGACAATCGCCATGAAAAGCATGACTGTTCTGGAGAGTGCGGGACAGAAATGGGTTTCCTATTGCCAAGAACTGTGTTTCTGTCTCTGTGTAGTGCAGATTGATTCGTCCTTGGATGTCTTGGTATGTGGCGAGAAATGCCTGTAGCCAAAGAAATTCTAATCTGAGTCATCTGATGATAAAGTCCTCTTGTGTCTTTGAGCAAGGTACTAACTCAGAATTTCCTTCAGTAAGACACACACCTGCCTGGTTAAAACCATACTCTGCAGTTCACACTGGTTGTGTGCACTAAGAAAGCTAATTGTCCTCATTGCTGGACATGACATCTTAATAAAAACTTTGTGGATAATGCACACTATGTAGAGCTGGACAATCCTTCTGCCTGGTGCATGAAGTGGCTATTGACTTACTGGGATGGATTTAAAACCTTCCTTTAGAATACATATGGCAGTAGCTATGTGTTCAGAAAAGACATGTATCATTTGCTAATAGTTACTGTGCTTTGTATTTTTCCTGTCGTTTCTCTGTTATTTCATCTTAATATAATTTTTAAACAAACTTCACTTAATAAGAATGTATGCGTTTCATCTGCTTATTATATTAATGTTGTCTTCCATATGTAAATGCTTGCCAAGCACTTAAGACACTGATGATCCTACTCTTTGTATAAGTTTATTGGTGTGCAGGATGCTTCATTTCTTTTGAACCTGAAGATATAAGCAAGGCTCCATGTCTCAGTTGTGAGGGACTAAGTCCAAGGGACTTTATCCAACTATTCACATATTCTGCTCATGCAACATTCGGGGAAAGGTTGTACACTCACTGAGCCTGGCCCTTCTCCTCTGACGTCTCTCATTAAGGCGTTTCTGCCCCCAGAACTGCTTCTCAGTGGATGTTTCACCATTCTCTGCAAACTCTAGAAGCAGTTGTGCGTGAAAATCTCAGGAGATCAGCAGTTTCTGAGATACTTAAAAACCACCCTGTCTGGAACCTACAATCATTCCACGGTCAAAGTCACTTTTCTTCCCCATTCTAACATTTGGTCTGAAAAACAGCTGAAGCTCTTGACCATGCTTTAATACATTTAGTTGGTGCCACATGATTGCCTGATTAAATATTTGCATTAACAAACTTGTGTCCAGGTCTACCTAATAAAGTGCTCAGTATATGTATATTATTGTGAATCAGAAATGATTAAATTGCTTTTGATTACCGCCTTGTGCGTACGTTTTCAAAACTATGTCTGATTGCTACAATGGTGCATTATATTATCGATGCCTTAAATCGCCTTGTATTAATGAATTATAGCCTATCACGTTGCATGTTGCTGTTTTTAAGAAGTTAGGGATCGTGTTTAAATATAATCCAAGAAAACCTCGCATCGGAAATCGAAATCAACCGCAATACTGCACGTCCCCTTTAAAACGGGCGGCAATGTCTGCTAGATAGATCACAGCCATCAGAGCCGCCCACCAAATGTGTGTGTGCGCCCGCGTGTGCGTGTGTCTGTGTAGTTTACTGTTTACTGTACACAGGAAGGAGATATGGAGAGATCGTGTAGCAAATGCGCATCCAGGAATTTTCCACCCACAATATTTTCAATAAGACATAAATTGATATGATATCCGAAAATTTCCGAAATAACGACATCAGTATTGACGTCATGCAATGATTCGAAAATAAGGTAAGCGCTATTGCGTTTTATTTTTTAATGCACTTTTCGGTTCTCTTAAAACGCCTGTGACTTAACATGTAAGCGAACATCGTGGCACGTACCAAGGGTCTGTGTGCATGGCTCTCAGAACTGTGTTTTACCATGAAGCTTGTCTCACCACCGTATATATTTACAGGGGGTTTTAGTTTTGCCCGTGCCTTTTCAGGTGAATCTATGTTGTGTCCTGCGGCCACCATTCGCTCACCAATGGTGTCTGGTGCTGAAACGCGTACATTTTAAAGCAAGGTGACTGGATTGGTACTATATCCTCTGCAAACATTGTGTGAATGGATTTGTCACGACTGCATGCTTTTTGGGATTGAAAGCCATTGAAAGGGGCTTACATTTAATCCAGTTAGGGGCCGATGAACCCCCCTTCACCTCCAGGGTCCTAGAGAGTTCAAAGAAGTACAGTAGCTGTCAGTTATTTGTGAAAACACTTAGCTACGTAAATTGAACCTAAATGTACGCTCTCATAACGGTTATTTTATGTGGTAGTCAGCTCCGCAGGGGAAATGCGACCTTGAACTGAAGTTTCAGTGTTCATTTTCATATTTATGGTGGTTTTGTGCTTTGAATGGAAACGCAAAATGTGATTATGAAATCAACTGCATGAATGAATGTCTTAGCTCATTCAAGTCAGTCCAAACAGTTAAAACGACGCACACCATTTTGGCATTGTTGGCAAATACAGTAGGTGCCTTTTTTCTTGTGGTTTGCGAGTCAGCGTGCATTAATGACGAATTCCTACACAAAATATTGGATATCAATTAGCATATCCTGTAGTTTAATTCAAAGTTATGATATTTAATATAAACACTTGTGGCGTTACCTAGTTAGCGCATGGGAAATCATAATCTGTTTTTTATGGGATTATCTATAATATGTTTCAAAGGTTTGCAACCAGCAGGAAGTCTCACATTAGACATTTTGCAATGTTATGGGAGCCGGCTAGTGATTGGTATGAATGACTTTCAGTGAATGAATGCACAGAGCATGTACTATAACGTTTTTTTTTTTCCATTGCATCCTACAACCACATGGTGACAACTCACGTCCCTGTTAAACAAATCATGCACAGCCCAATTTTAAATCAAACTAATACAGTATGTAGCCTACAGTACGATCATTGAGTCTGACAAAAGCAAATGACTTTGAAACCATACGATTAACGTGACCCAGGTTTCGCAACAGATAGAAGCTGTTTGTAGCCAACTTGACTACGAAACACAAAACTCAGCATTAAGAGTCAGATGATGACGCGAGGCGTTTCTTTGTAAAGGCTGGCTCAAGACTGACAAGTCGTTACATTGCTCACGAAAGCTTTGAGGAAATGTATAATACATTAGCACATGCTCCATTGAACTGAAAAGTATTGTCATAATTACTTGACACAGCCGAGTTTCTAGTACATTGGAGTTGATGCTTCAATGGCCACGGAGGCGTGTGGCGTGAATGAACAATATAGGTTTGCTGCAACACCAAGAATCTAAAATTAGATTCTGCAACAAGTGTAAACACTGATGTGACGGGATGAAATTACGCACCTCATAACAGGGAAACAGTACGTGAATACCGCTGAGGTGTGACACAGTTCCACGAAAGTGACTCATTCAAAGCGTGCATTCTGTAGCTACAGCAAGACAACCTACGGAGTACAGCACATCTACGGAACACATCCTTGCATATTGAGGAATGATTGGTTATGGCTTACTACCTACTTTCCACTCATATTTCTTTTTTCTTATTCTTTCTGTAGTTGTCGTTAGGGGAACGTAACTATGGAATTTGTCCAGATAACCCGGTGGTTATACTGTACCTTTGTCATTGGAATTTACAAGGGCTGGTGTGATGTGGTCACTTTGAACCACAGCATCCACAAGTTACAACAAATATAGACAGATCTGACTGTAAACTGTGTCATTGGGGAGTTTGTGTTTGAAAGTCTTGGTTTAATCTGTTTGGAGGAACAGAGGAATCAGTCCATTGAAGTTTCTGGAGAGAGGAGGATTAATGTCTTATGCACAAGTGTTCCTGCTTGTCTACAGTGTAATCATCTCCTGTCAGTGTCACTTGTTTTACACGTCTTTTACACCTTTTTTCTTTTGTTGTTTTTGTGAAGAACTTTGAGTGCTGCTTTTTAAAAGCACGTAATAAGTTGTTGTTGTTATTATTATTATTATTATTATTATTATTATTATTATTATTATGATTATTGTTTTTGGGTGGCCTGTGTGCATGCTTGAATTGACTAAGGCCTGTACTAATTTCTATGTGTGGGCTGAATTGTAGCTATGATCCTACTGCAGCCCATTCCATTTTCTCCAACGATTCACAATGAAGGTTATTCATGAACTTCACTGGAGGATATTTTGCAATGACTGGCACTATCTTGTTTCAATATTTCCTTATTCATAAAATGTGGATAACAGGGGGCCTATTGATAGTAGCAGGAATGACAGAAATGCTACTGTTGAATGCACCCCTCTGCTTCTCGTTTGCATACGATTAATCAAAGTCCTGTCATTTCACCTACTCAAACTGCCTTTATTCTGTTTGTTGCCGTTTTGTTTGCTGTGATATACTCTCAGTAAGCACTTTATTAGGTATTTATTAGATTAATTTTTTTTTCTTCTGCTGCTGTAGCCTATCCACGTAGAGGTTTGACACGTTGTGTGCACCATTCTCTGCAACGCACTGTTGTGCGTGAAAATCCCAGGAGATCAGCAGTTTCAGAGATACTCAAACCACCCTGTCTGGGACCAACAATCATTCCACCGTCAAAGTCACTTAGATCACATTTCATCCCCATTCCCATGATATATGGGCTGAAAAAAACAGATGAACCCCTTGACCACATATGCATGCTTTTATCAATTTTGTTGCTGCCACATGATTAAATATTTGTGTTAATCTGGTATACAGGTCTGAGTGTATATTTATAAAACAAGGGTACTACAGTTTTGGTTGTGTTTATAGGGTATTTGATTGTTATTTTCACTTGATCATTTCAGAACTTGTGTTTTATTCAGGCTCAAGGCAGTAGCATTCAAACAGCATAGTTTCAAACATGGTATCCTGAAACTGAATTTGGGGGACCTATCAAGAGGTGAACCTGCTCTTGTTTAAGAAGCTCTACCAGTTATAATATAACTTAACATAACATAATCACAAAAACAGGCCATTCAGCCCAGCAATGCTTGCCTTTTCCTATCACTAGAGTGTAACTTCTGCTTATCTGGCCTATTCAGCTGCTAATCTTATGCTGAATGCAACCCAACATATGATAATATCTGGCCCTTCGAACATATAACCAGTGTTATTAATATGCATCAGAAATAATCTGTTCAGGCCACAAACGCCAACTGATACCAGTGTGACAGAGTAAGCAGTAATAAGTATGCATATTTTACGAATGCCCTTATGTTGTTTACACACATGTAGATATTACATAAACGCACGTCTGTCATAACAAACTCACTGCTGTAGGTAATACCCGTGATGTGTCCGGTCTCAATGCAGTGTGGCAGATGAAGTGTAAACACAATTAGCTCACTGTCTAATCTCAGGGGCTGAACGCTGAAGACATATGCTGAAGACCTCTAAGGGTGTCAGAGGGGATTAGGGGATCACCTTTCCTCTGCGAATCACAGCATTTCTGTTCTGCTGCCATGGGAATGTGGAACGCCACTCCGCTTTCACACACTCCTGACATGTCACTAGCGTGTACGTACGTGCGTGCGGTGTGAGACCCATTTGAAATGGAAAATAGCTCTTGCAAGAACATGCAATCAAATAATCAAACTCTGCTTCTAACCCCCCCCCCCCCCCCCACCCCCAAGCACATTATGAAATTCATTCTGCCAAATTTCTATGCAAATAATGACTCAAGCTTTCAGGCAGGATAATTAATTGTATGAATAATTTATGCGTGATTCTCAGGCTCTCAAGAACATATATGAGAACAAATAAAGTTATGCATTTTTTTCCATTTCCTTACAATGCCCTCATAAATCACACTAACCTCACTCACGTATTTAATTGGAAGTTCGCAGGTAAGATGAGTGCATTAGATCCAATCAAGTAAAAAATCATCAGCTGCTAATGTGAGAACCTAGTTTGAATAGCTAAATAGCGGAAAGACATATACACTCAGTGTTTACCTTTATTAGGTATTTATTAGACTTATTTTCTGCTGCTGTAGCCTATCCATTTATAGGTTTGATGTGTTGTGTGTTCAGAGATGCTCTTCTGCATACCACTGTTGTAATGTGCGATTATTTCAGTTACTGTCACCTTCCTGTCAGCTTCGAGTAGTCTGCCCTTCTCCTCTGACCTCTCTCATTAACAAGGCATTTCTGACTGCAGAACTGCTGCTCACTGGATGTTTTTTTGTTTTCGAACCACTCTCTCCAACCATAGAGACTGTTTCGCGTGAAATTCCCAGGAGATCAGCAGTTTCCGAGATACTCAAACCACTCTGTCTGGCACCAACAATCAGTCCACAGTCAACGGCACCTAGATCAAATTTTTTCCACATTCTGATGGTTGATGTGAACGTTGACTGAAGCCCATGACCCGTATCTGCATGATTTTATGCATTGCACTGCTGCCACATGATTGGCTGATTAGATAATCGCATGAATAAGTAGGTGTACAGCTGTTCCTAATTTAATTGCATTGAGCTTTTGTGATTGGCTGGTGACACCGCTTACACTGAGTCATCTCTCTTTTTGAAGTTCTTCACTTTGTTTAGTTTTTTTATGCATTTGTTATTTGAACACAGATCAAGTACTTTTTAAGACTCCTACGAGACAGTTGAGGAAGATGTTTGACCCCAAAAATCACAAGGGATTTGGCTTTGTTAGGCTGTTGTTTAGTCATGTCTGACATGTTTTTATGTAACAAAAATGAGGTATGTCAGATTCACTTTGACTTTAGTGGATCTGTCTGCTTTGGACTGCATTGTTTTTTTAGGACGTTGCATTTTACACCCAATGAGCATCCATGCTGAGATTGTGCCCAATCTTTAGAGGGAAACTCAATGAGACAAAGCTTGTGTGGAAAGCACTGCAGATCAGCATTTTCTCTCCCTTCCTCTCTATAAATCACAGTCCCTCTGTTGCGGTAGATTTTCCTTTATAAAGGACTGTACTGTTTCAGCAGTAACATGGTAACAGGTATTGGAACATCTGTGGAAGTCCTTAAAATAAACTGGGCTGCTGTCGTCAGCATAGGACCGCAGTAACCCGTTAGCATCCTACTGCATCTTCATTAGCATCTTACTGTTTGCTATTGCTGATTCCAATTAAGTGGTTTCAACTCTGGACCAGAGGAGCTATCTTCAGAAGATTATTTATTTAATTATACTTTACAGTGTTCCCTATTTAGGGAAGTATATTATGTAGTTATAAAAATTCATCACTACAGCACTATGATGGGAGGAAATTGATTATAGGTATTGATTATAGATGGATATGAGCGACAAGCCCAATATGTGAATGAAGTTCCCTAACTCGAATGGTAGCATAGCGCTTCAGTACGTGTGTTTTACCCCAGTGGCATGTCCCCACTGGGTACAATGGTCCGCAGGAACAATGGGGTGACAGGCTGTGATTGAGTGCGAGTGGGCAGTACACAGTGTCTTCTTGACTCTTCTTTCTGCGCAGTGTTTTAACAGCAGTCTCACTCCTCAGCACCTTGAGAAATGCACACGTCCACATTTATCGACATCTGCGCCGCGTCGCAAAGCGTTTCCATGACGCATCTTTCATTTTCCGCCGAAGTCGCTGGAAGTTGGCCGGTAAGGTACTTTCAATTGCTTCATATTTAACGCCAGGTTTAAAGTTTCATTTCTTTAAAAATATTAGCTTGGAAATGGAATTCTGTGGGTTTAAAATGTATTTAACCCTGGTATAAAATCCAGGTATGGCCAGCTTGAAGTACCGGCTACCAGCTGTTTCAAAACATTGCTTGAGCTGTTTTTTTCAGCGGGGACAATAAAGAATGCCCTGAGGGAAAAAAAGCTATAAGATGATAAGAGCAATGGGAAATGTTAAATAAACTTTTAAAAAATGCATAGCAGCCATGTATGTAAATAAACACGCATTTGGTTACTCCCTTAGTTTAGAAGAAAAAAAATGAAAATCTGCCATAAAAATTAACTGGAAGGTTACAATTCCTTTAACACCCTTGAACCGTGATATTATAACTATTATGGTTATATTATGGTTAGAGTGAAAATGAGTACTGATACAGGAATAATTTATGTACAGTTTTTGTATGGATTATTCCAGCATTGTGACAGGCCTCTGAGTTGGTATGCACTACGTTTGAAATGGGGGACCTTCTGCGCTCAGAAATGTATTTTTGAGTCCTAACATCCTGTAACTTTCTGTAAGCATATTGCTTTACACAGAGTCTGTCCGTGCGTTTGAAACATGTTGCATTCTGGGTGCTTATTGAAGCCCCCACGAGTGAGAAGATTGAATGAGAGTGCGATAGCCGTATGAAATTGATAACCGTGAGTGAGTTTTATCGCTCTGAGAGGGCGGGCGCCTCCTACACACAGCGACAGCCTGGCGACTGGCCTTTTCCCCGGCACCGCTCTGCTGATTCATGTCTGTGACCCGGCTGAACGCAGGCCACTGCAATATGACCACACTCTTTCCCTTCATCCGTTAGCATCCTTTAGCTTTCATCCTCACCTCCACCACCCTTACCCGCTCCCCGTTCACCGCTCACCCAAATAAAGCTGATGCTGTCCTTGTATTGCTGAGTTTGTGAACCCCATGCTCCCAGAACAATAAACTACCTCCAAGTCCGTAGAATATCTCAGAGATCCGCTTGTTCTGTGAAAGTCGTGCTTGAAACTCGATCATTCTGTTCCCCGAATATGGCTGAGATGACACAAGTGATGTATTCTTAGGTGCCTATCCTTTACATTAGACATTGAGATAGGCGGAGTTTGAGTAGGTGGGGTTTCATTAGCAATTTTTCAAACCTTAAACATTTCGTAGCAACACAATATATACATTAAAGATTTGACATTTCTCAGTTATAGGAAATGTTGTAACAAAGTCTGTAAAATCGATGACATAACCTACTAGATTACTATAACATACTGGAATCAACATGTATAACAGATGTTACCATACAACCACTGTTCCTGACATTTGCAATGTTGAATGAAAACTCCCATTGTATTATAATAAAAATCAGAAGACATGAGATTTCCTCATGGTTTTCCATGTTAGCTACAGATATTGTACAGTATCCCCTACTCAACTGAACCCACCTCTTCAAACTGACTTTAGGGTCTACCAACATCTGGCCGCTTCTCTGTCTTGGTACAATTTGCTGTCTTCAGCTATATCGTCAATATAAAAATATATTTCACATGAGGGAAACAAGATTATGATTCTGACTGGAGTTGAGAAACACTGCGAAAATGATTTTATTGTAGTCATTTTAGCATTGAAGGGCTGTGGTTTTGCCCAGCGGAGAGATTAAGTATCATTCATAGCATATACTACTATGAAGAAACTTTCTGTCAAACGTGTGAAAACGTTTTTATATCATAACAAACAAAAAAAAGCAACTGCTGTGTCAATGTGGCTGTTTCACCAGATGCCTTTTTTGCATTTGTATTTGAATTTGATCCCGACGCTGGTGTTGTGTTGCACGCTCAGCTGGCGTGGAGCTGGATGTAGCTGCATATCTAAACAGGAGCTGTGCCTGAACCACAGCAGATTAATTACTGACATTACTTACAGTCTGAGGGCTCCGGTGTGCACTAAACCCGTCTGGCATGTTCCCCGTTCCCCATGTTTTCCAAAATGACAGCAAAGCCGTTTTTTGCGAGGAAAATTCCAGGAACCCAGAAGAGAGGTTTGCGTGGGGGGATTATTTCCACTAGGCCTCGACTTGTCCTACTGTGAAGTTTTTTCTTCTTTTTTTTTTGCATTTAAATCTTTAATATTTCTTGACGGGAGCAGCCATTAAATTCCAATCAGCCCAGAAATGTTCGCCTTTCCGGCTGTAAAAGGCAACCAGCCAAGTGCTCACACTTGACGTTAAGTTGTCAAATAGCAGGCAGCTGTCCAAAGTGATTATCTCTTCTCATCTGGGAAAAATTAATTGGTGAGCCACTTCAAAAAAAATATGCTAATACTCCCCCAAATTTAAAATATGCCTCTATTTCAAAGGCTGACTGTGCACATTCAGGTAAATGTGCCCCGTGGTTGGAGTTTAAAACGCTGTAACCTGCTGGAATCGGATGTGCCAGATTGGTTACGTTCTCAGCTCATGACAGCTGGCATCCTCTGCCGTTAGCGAGGTGTAACTGAGAACGACAGAGACACGGACCTGACAGTGCTGGAGGGCCCGTCCCAACCCAATGAGCAAAAGCCCGAATCTAGACGTCTAGAGGTGTGGAAATCTAGGTTGAGAGACACGGTTAACCACAGTATAAGGTTTTATCCTGGATGTAGCCTGGCTATGTCCTGATTTACTAAGACCTTTAGCATGTGCAAGGCCTTTTAGCACATGCAAAAACTAACAACACGAGCAGTTATTGGTGTGAAACAAATACCGTGACCAATTATTGGGCATGTTATTGGTTTTGTGTGTGCTAACAGATTTTCCCTGTGCTAAACCTCAACTCAATCTAGGCCCCTACTCCACTAGTAAACTTTTACTTTTCAACCAAATTTAGGCAGGTTTTGAGCACCTAGACAGCGTTTCGCTGACTTTTCACCACAAAAATGTTTACTGAGAAGTGAGAACGCTAGCAGGCTTTGAAATTTTGGGATGATAGGGGGAGGCCTGTTCTCCCTGCGGTTTCTCCTTGTAGCGCTCGATTACCCTTTCCAAAATCTTTTCATATATCTAAAGACTGAATATAACTGCACATTTTCTTTTCATGACACAAGATGTATCCTACCCCAAAACAAGTGTTGGAAATATTATGTTGGAAATGTCATTCATTATATAAACTTGTATGGTAATATAACCACATATCAGAACAGTCATAATCCATATAAACAATGTGGAAGTATATGGTTATATCAAGCCACTCACCCACTGACATTTGTATGCATTTATGAAGTTAATAAACACATTTTTATTTTTATTATCTTTGAGACATTTGTTCCACAATTGTTCATCAGTCTTGAAATTGTTTATCAGTCTCGAAAATGAGTGCCAAGAGGAGGATGGAGTATCCAAGCGTGTGTAAACAATTATTTCATGATGTTAGTAAGATTGGTGCCAACCAATGAACATCAGCCTATGTAATTAAGAATTGTAGAATCATTGTGGCGCGGTGAAAAGAGACACCTGTTGGGAGGAAATAAGCCGGTTTGGAGACTGTATAAAGCCTGTCTGTAACTGAACGGATTTTGGGTCACTGCAGGGACACCACGACTTTATGATCTACAATTGAAGAATGAAGTCTGATATTCTGGAAGATTCTGCCTCATCCTCTTTATTGAAAATCTTAAAGAAATTCTCCACAAAGTCTGGAAAATCTTTTTGATTGGAAAACCACGACACAAGGCGGTAGATATTTGACGTGGATGGAACGTTCTACTTTGGCCTGTAATAAAAATAACTAAATTTTGTCCTTAAAAGCCAGTTTGAGTGAAATGAGAATCATGATGCTGCTGATTAAGCCATAAATATTGCTGTGGTTTTCATCGATCTGCCTAACCAGTTAGCACAAAGTGGCTTTAACACTATGTACCTGTCAGTCTCCAGCATAATCTGCCTCTTAATGAAAATGGCATCAGGGAGGCGTACCATTTATCTCGTCAAGCTGCTTCATAGATTATCGTTCATCTAGAGGGCTGTTTCCTCCAGCCTATCCCAGCATTTCTTGTCCAATCAGGCACCTGCTGCACATCAGGAGCAAGCGTGTTTGTGTGTGTGTGTGTGTGTGTGTGTGTGTGTGTGACTATGAGTGTGTGTGTGTGAGAGTGTGTGTGACTATGAGTGTGTGTGAGTGTGTCTGTGAGTGTATGTGTGTGAGTGTGTGTGAGTGAGTGTGTGTGTGTGTCTGTGAGTATGTTGTGTATGTGTGTGCCTGTGAGTATGTTGTGTGTGTGTGAGTGAGTATGTGTGTGTATGTGTCTGTGTGTGTGAGTATGTATGTGTGTCTGTAAGTATGTTGTGTGTGTGTGTGTGTGTGTGTGTGTGTGAGAGTGTGTCTGTGAGTATGTTGTGTGTGTGAGTGTGTCTGTGTGTGTCTGTGAGCATGTTGCGTGTGTGTCTGTGAGTATATTGTTTGTGTGAGTATATTGTGTGTGTGTGTGTGTCTGTGAGTATGTTGTGTGTGTGAGTGTGAGTATATTGTATGTGAGTGTGTGTGTGTGTGTGTGTCTGTGAGTATGTTGTGTGTGTGAGTATATTGTGTGTGTGTGTGTGTTATTTGTGCACTGACATTCACTTTAAATCACAGCAGGTTGTCTCCTCGGTTCGCGCACCTGCCCTACCCCTGGGTGTAACTGATGTGCTGGCATGATGCAGGGAAAAATCCATTCTTCTTTATTCACAGCTACTGTGTCACTCTGGAGCCACAATGGCCTCCCTGTCTTCGGGGTCGCACCACAGACCACAATGAGCGTTTCTCTCTGACACAATGCGGCTTGGCACGGCCCGAGTCTCCGCATGCGGTGGGAGGCCTGGAGGAGCCTGTGGAAACTGGCACAGCGCGGGGCTGAGAGGCTGTCTCTGTGCTTACAGCTGAACACTTTCTCAGATTGTTATGCTGCGCTGTTGTTGTAAACACAAAGAGGAAGCGTGCGTTTTTTTCTCCTCTGCTCTCCAAAAGACGTCTATACTGATTGAAAATGAGCCAAACATCGCGAATGTGAATATACACTGTCTTGTATGCAGTACCTCAAAATGCAGTTTTAATTTTGCTCTTTTGATTCACTGAAATTCAACATATAATTAATATTAGACAGTCTGAGAGGCCTCGGAAATGGGTGCTGTCATTGTCCCTCTGTCTGTCCAGTGGGAGGGAGGCTAGGTTGGGGGGTGTTGGGTTGGAGAGTGTGTGAGCAGGCTGGATTTTGGGGGGGACAGGAGGTGAGGATGGTGTTTCTGTTTGGGATACTCAGAAGTAATAATAGGTATATTAAGAAGTAGTATAAGTGGCAAGCCAAGAGTCAAAGCGCAAATCCAAAGTACAAAGTAAGAAAATAATACCTGCACACTGCTATTAATGCTCCCTGTAGATATATGTCATAAAGAGTCTGTCTTGCTCACTTTAATAAATGTGCAGGTATCATTTCCTTTGAATATTCAGAAGTACACCTTGGTTAAACGATGAGTAACATGAAAGTAAAGGAGAAGGTGGTTGGTCCCAGAATTTATGTTGTCCCATGGATTGCTCCTTACGTTCCAACACTCCTGCCTATAACTCTTAATTAATTAATTGATTGAGGCTAAGATAAGGACCAAATAATAAATAAATAAATAAATAAATAAATATACGACCAACAATATTTTTTATTCAGCG
The DNA here is from genome assembly GCF_963514075.1 of Conger conger. Classification (NCBI taxonomy): domain Eukaryota; kingdom Metazoa; phylum Chordata; class Actinopteri; order Anguilliformes; family Congridae; genus Conger; species Conger conger. Next base: position 50,954,355 of record NC_083766.1, on the reverse strand, counting down.
TGGGCAATTGGAAATGGTTTTTTACTTAGGATGAAAATCAAAATCAATAAACATAAAAAGCGACGAGTAACCCGGCTCTCCGCTTGCTCCCCGCAGCCCCCGCTCCCCCCCCAGCGGTGGAATGGAGCAGCCATGAATGGGGAGGCCCGCCCCAGCAGCCCGGACCCGTCCTGCGGCCCCCTGCCCGACTGGCGGGAGTTCTGCGAGCTGCACGCCCGCGCGGGCGCCTCCGACTTCGCCGACAAGTTCCGGCGCTTCGTGCGCGAGAACCCCAGCTACGACTCGCCGGGCGCCGACGTCTCCTTCTCCCGCCACTTCGCCCGCCACTTCCTGGAGTGCTTCTCGGCGGCGCTCAGCCAGACCCACGCCCCCGCCATCGTGCCCTTCGCCGGGCTCCAGAGCTGCCCGCTCCCCTACGGCCACGACCTCTACCTGCGGCGGCGTGGCGCGGGGGCGTCCAGCGAGTCCCTGGACAGCGTGGACAGCGGCACGGCCAACGGCAGCCCCCGGGCGCCCGCCGCCTGCAAGGCGGCCGCGCTCGGACACTCGCGGAGCTCCGAGGACGTCTCGGCCGCCAGGCTCAACCCCAAAGCGCGCTTCAAGAAGGGCTTCTCGCTGCGCAACATGAGTCTGTGCGTGGTGGACGGCGTGAAGGAGATCTGGCACCGCCGGGCCTCGCCCGAACCCGACGCCGGGCGCAAGGCCAACGGCGAGCTGGCGGACCGCTGGACCCACCGCCTGCGGCTCTCCAGGGCCTCGCAGGGCCACAAGGCCGAGCTGCTGGAGGTGCAGCGGGAGGGCGCCCTGCGCTACATGGTGGCCGACGACACCACCTGCATGGGAAGCTCCCAGTGGCAGAAGTGCCGGCTGCTGCTGAGGAAGGTGGGGGGGCCGCCGCCGCGGGCTGAGGGCGAGCGCTTCCTGCTGGAGTTCTACGTGCCCCCCAAGGTGGGTCCAAAAAATGGGGGGGGGGGGGGTCGTCTCGATGGGACCTCATTCTGGGAGGTGTGAATGTGCGAGACGGGTCTTATGCGCGTGTGTAAAGGTTTGGTGCCGCTTTAGTTCTATTGCTGACCTTACAAAGAGTCACCTGGATTGAAACGGGACCTCGTCCTGGGAGGTGTGATTGATGAGATGATGTGTCTTATCCACGCTCATAAAATTGTACCCCTCGCCAGTGACACACAATTCATTTGTACCTTTTTTGCTTCTTAAAAGTACTTATTAGTACCCAAATGATTATTATTATTGCATTCTTGTACTTTCACGGTACATTTCTGAAATGTGTTCCTTAAAGAACGAAAATGTACCTCTGCTGTACCTTTATTTATGAGAGTGTATGTGTGTAAAGGTTAGGCTGCATTTCACTTCTTTTGCTGACCTTACGAAGATTCACTTGAATTGAAATGTTGGCCATAAAAGGTGTTTTTGGTGCACTGATGGACGCTTTCTAGAACGTGAATACCAGGCAGCTACAATAACTTAATTTGCCATTCATTCACCATTGCCCATCTCAGCCAATAGGGGGGCAGCGATGAATCCCGTACAAGGTGAAATGTGCTTCTCCAAATTTAGAAATAACTGTAAATTAGCCATGTAAATCCTAAATGGCCTGTTTGATCTGGTGCACTGAGAGGCCAGTACAAGGTTTCTGCAGCCTGCAGGTCGAAGCTCAGCGCGTTGAGCGTCGGCGCAGTGTAACGGGATCGCGGGCTGCCGTGGAGGCAGTTTCGGATCTTTTGCGGTTGCGTTCCTCCCCCCCAGTCCAGCTGGAATCGCTCCGGAATGTGGTGTTAAGAGCAGCGGCCAGCATCGCCTCGTGGTCCGGGGGACACCTGAGCCCTCCAGCATTTTGGAAGAGCGTGTCCCCATTGACCCGTACCGCGTGTGGCCATTATTGGAGAAAGCTTTCCTCTACAGTCTCTGATGACTCTCCCCAAAACTGTTGGCCGAGTTTCCAGCACTCTGTTTGTATCTATTTTTAACTTAATTTTTCTGGTATGAAATTTTGTGTGGAAATCGAATTAGCAATAGATATAAAGTGAGTGAGACGTACTACAGGGATGAGCCTTATTGAGTTTGTTAACGTCCTCCAAACTGCCAATCGCATTACCTGTCCTAAATCAGTTTACAGCAGGGCTGCTCTTGGTAAAACTTTAGCCACCGTTCCTAAAAAGTGGCCTCTATTTCCCTTTCAAAGTTAATGCCAGTTCCTGGCAGTCCATGCCAGCAGGATCTCTCGTGTGTCGTACCGGGTTACAGCAGCTGCCCTCTTCACAGCCAACCGCAATTAATAGTACCTCGTTTTTTTCTTCATTACAAACACTTAAGAGATTAATATACGCGTGCTACTATGGATATAGAAAAAAAAACTGTTCTCAGGGGAAGTTGTTCAGAGAACCTGGGCCTCTACTTTGAAAGTTGAAGTGTTGTGGCATAAATGTATTTCTAGATGACCTTATTATAGATATCTCAGTAATGCGAATGTCGTACGTATCATTTAACATGTCGTGTGATATATCGCTTAGCCTTTTCTCATGATATGTCGTTTAGCATTTTATTTGATATATCGTTTAGCATTTCGTAAGATATACTGCGTGACTTAGCATGCAGTGCGGTGAGTTGCCTGTAAAAAGGACTATAAAACTAACCACAAGGAAGCGTGTTCACTTGGGGGTACAGTTCCAGGCACTGGCTTGTAAATGCTAGTTGGGTCTGCCAAAACCCCTCAGGTTATTTTTTTAATAGAAAAATCCAACACATACACCTTGGGGCCTTTTTTGTTACAGTTCATTCAAGTAATTCAAAGAAACAAAGGACATTAATTTTCCCATCCGCGCCGTCCATTCCTCATGAATCTGGCGATGAATAATTCAGAGAGAACAAATCTAAAAACACGGATTCAGAGAGAGCCGGCAGTGCCGTCAAATGTATTTCATTTGGTTATATATTCTATATGTTCTAGAAAGGATTTGCATTGAAATAGTGTCCCGTGAATTAATTATTCGGCTACTGGGTAAATCAAAGCAGAACTGGATGCAGATGATTTCCTATTATTTCCAAGATTATAATTTGAATATGAAAGTAATAGTAGGGGAAGGAATGTATGATTCATCATGCCGAATGACTCAAACTCTGCACAGTCTACCGCACTGATCTTTTCTCAGGATAAAGAATGGCTGTAGTTAAGCACTTCACCACTGATATTAGACTTAATGACCACGCATTAAGTTCCTGGTGATAAAAGAAAGGAAGCACTTAACTCCCAGAATGCATTGGGCTGTTATTGGGTCGGCTGCATTGTCCAATCATGGCTGTGTGTCACATTCATTCTCCCTCCCCCCCCCAGTCCTCCAAACCCAAGGTGAGCGTTCCTCTGTCAGCGGTGGTGGAGGTGAGAACCACGATGCCTCTGGAGATGCCCGACAAGGACAACACCTTTGTGCTCAAGGTATGCCACACTCCCGTTTTACAGACATCGCAGATGGGAAGAGCACAAAACGCAAAAGCGATTAATCTTAGGCACCCATCTGTCTGAGAGTTAGGAGGCCTGCAAGCACCTAATATATATGCATCCTACATATTTTCTTAGGCTCAGGCAGTGAGAGCAGTCGTCTGGCAGCCGGTTCGATCCCACGCTTGGTGTGTCGAAGTGTCCCTGAGCAAAACACCTAACCCCCAAATGCTCCTGACGAGCCGGTTGGTGCCTTGTCTGGCAGCCAATCGCCGTTGGTGTGTGAGTGTGTGTGTGAATGGGTGAATATGAAGCATCAATTGTACAGCGCTTTGGATAAAGGCGCTATATAAATGCCAAACATTTACTAAAACGGGTGTAAACATATAGTAAATGGTGGTGTGTCTGTGTGTGTGTGTGTGTAAGAACAGGGGCGAGATGGTGAATGTGAAGTTGCTGCTTGAAATAGAGCTAGTGGTAGTGACAGCGAGAAAGAGGAATTGTGAATGTGAAATTGCAGCTTGAAAGAAAGATGGAGGCAGAGAGGGAGAGAGAGAGAGTGAGAGAGAGAGAGAGAGAGGGAAAGAGAGAGAGAAAGAGAGGGAGAGAGAGAGAGAGTGAGAGAGAGGGCGAGAGAGTGAGTGAGTGAGAGAGAGAGAGTGAGAGAGAGAGTGAGAGAGAGAGAGTGAGTGAGTGAGAGAGAGAGAGAGAGAGAGTGAGAGAGAGAGAGAGAGTGAGAGAGAGAGAGAGAGTGAGAGAGAGAGGGCGAGAGAGAGAGAGGGCGAGAGAGTGAGTGAGTGAGAGAGTGAGTGAGTGAGAGAGAGAGAGAGTGAGAGAGAGAGGGAGAGAGAGGGCTGTTACTGTGTTTTTTCCCATGGTACACCGTGCAGCCCGCAGCTTAGCTCGCTCTCAATCAACACCTCGCACGGCGCTCTGCGAACGCGCTATTCCCCGCGTGACATCCGTCTGCGTCGTCCTCCTGACCTTTCCGCTCTCCGCCGTTTATAACCGCCGGCTCCCGCGGCCGCGCGGCCTTTCTCCGGGCGAGTTGGCGGAATAGAATCCCGCCGCCGCGGTCTCAAGTGTACCCCGAGTGTTAAACGAGAGACGTGTTACAGTTTCAGCAATTAGAGGGGCGCGGGCCTGATGGGACGAGGTCAGCATTTCACTGGCCTAACGCTGAGCATATGAGGTCATGGCACCAGACCTGTTCTGTACAGCACTGTCTGCAATGGGGAAATCAGGTCATCTATATGATTGTGAGGTGCATTCTGAGCTAATTGCCAAACTGCTGATAGATGTTTTGTTTTCTGTTGCAGGTAGAAAATGGTGAAGAATATATCTTGGAGACCATTGATTCATTGCAGAAACATTCTTGGGTAGCAGATATTCAGGATTGCATTGACCCTGGGTAAGTACACGTACCCTATATGTGGTAGGGTGTTTTATAATTGAACACATATATTATCTCTACTCTCTTCTCCAAGATCTGTAATGTAGTGGGGAAAGTGGTTTTAAAGAACTCCAGAAGACATGCTTAGTCATCCGCAGTCTTTCAGAAAATATTTAATTTCGCACAGCAATTCCCAGAGAATTTGACTGAAGTCAATCTTTTAATGTAGATCGGCGACCATGTTTAAATTGTAATTCCAGCACGGATCACTCAATATGAATGGCAATACCCAAAAGCTGACAGTCTGCATTTTAACTAGGTCTTATTTCTTCTTTTGGGTTGTGTGTCAGTCTGATGCCCTGTGCCTGTCAAGCTAAATGTAACTTCATTGTCCACACTAGGTGGAAATGTATGTGCTGGCTTCACATTACAATATAAATACATTAAGGACATGAACAACAAATCACCACTAACATAATCCCATTCGTATTAAAACATTCAGACAGTCAAATAACAAGATACAATAAAACTGCCTCAGATGTTCAGTTTTCATTACTGTAAGTATGTAGTCACATCCCCTATATATACTGTATAAGAAAGTTGTTAGAATCTTGTGTTATTCTATGACGTCTTTATTGAGCACAATGCAGTGAGCTAACTGCGTTTGGGTGTAACAGATGTGTTGTGTGTGTTGGTGCGGCAGGGACAGCGGAGATGACATCGAGCTCAGCTCCTTCCCCCAGAGCCTACAGCCCAGGGAGTTCCCCATGGTGTCGTCCTGCAGCTGCGAACTCCTGTCCGAGGGTGAGCGGGGTCACCTGACCTTTAAAAAAAGGACCCCTCAGAGCTCTGTAGGATGTGAAGCATTTAAGACCAGCTGAAATAAAAACTAACTTTTCCCTCAATTTAGTCAACTCTTCATGGCCGTGCAATTCTGAACACGTCTTAAAGCGCTTTATTTAGTAGACCTCTGCATCAGCTTGTTAATATTTAATCAGCCAATCACGTGGCAGCAACAAAATGCATTAAAGAATGGTCATGAGGCTCAGTTGTTTTCTAGACCAAATGTCAGAATGGGGAAGAAATGGTCTGAATGTCTCAGAAACTACTGATTTTCATGGACAACAGTCTCTAGAGTTTGCAGAGAATGGTGCAAAAAAAACAAAAAAAACATCCAGTGAGCATCAGTTCTGCAGTTATGACAGAAATTTATTGTTAATGAGAGAAGTCAGAGGAGAAGGGCCCGACTGGTCAGAGCTGACAGGAGCTAACAGTAACGCAAATAACTACACACAACAGTGGTATGCAGAAGAGCATCCCTGAACACACAACACGTCAAACCTCTTTAAGTGGATAGGCAGCAGAAGACCAATAAGTAAAAAAAAAAAAAAAAACAACTAATAAAGTGCTTAGTGAGTGTATATTCCATAACATTAATGAAATTGTAATACTAGTGTGTTTTCACATCAAAGCTCTTTTACATCCGCTTTCTGAAAAAATGTGAATTTAGATACGTCATCGTGCATCAGTGGGCTTGCGTCCCATGAAATGTCTGTCAGTTTTCAGTTCCCCTCCAATCAATATTCTTTCCTGCAGTGGTGCGTATCCTCATTTGTTGTCCGCCTCCTGATTTGACATCAGTCAAATCGATACAAATCCCCCCTACATATTTGTTTCACCTGCGTATGTCATATTGCAGAAGCTAGTGCTGGTCTTATTTCATTTCTTCATTTCAACTTTATTTCAGCTTGTCTTTAATTAATCTGCAATGGCCATGAAGGAAATGTAATGAGAAAAGAAGTCAGATCGGCAACATTTTGCCTGTGAAACTGTTTGTCAGGGTGCGACGTGTCGGATGTCTGGTGGTGTTATTCCTCATTGCGATGATTTGTCGCTTCACTACAGCCTTATCAGAGCTGGGCCGCAGAGCCAGCAGTCAGACCGTGAGTCATGTAGAGGAGTGGTCACGTTAATAGTGGCTCCTGCGTCTCTTACACAGGACAAACAGCCGAAATGCAGGGAAAACACACACATCCTGAGGCCTTTTTTTAAGATTACAACAGGCGATGACCCAGACTTGAACCACAACAAAATAATTGCTCCTGTTTCTTTCAGCCAATCGTCTTTCGGTCAACACATTTGTGTTGTCGATTAATCATAATATTTACACAGCCGTTGGTAGCATTGTGAGACTGAAAGAGAAAGCTATTATTTGGAATGGAAAGTCGAAAAACGAGATGTCAAGCTTGTGTGTCTGCGTGTGTTTGTGTGTGTGTGTGTGTATACTAGCTTACTCACCATGAATAAATTAAAGCAAAAATTGCTCCTAGGGTTTTTAAATAAAATTTCTGCCAATCATATTGAATCCAAGACCTAGAAAACCCTGCAAATGAATTATGACAGAATGGACTTTTTATTACACATAATGGTATTGGGCCAAAACAGATGCTTTTTTACTGTTTACTGTCAGTTCCAATTCCTGTTACATCTGAAACAGGATGTTAAAATGATTATGTGAAGCAAATTATGAATGAGAGCTGCTTATAGGCTTATAGGCTAAATTATTATTATTATTGTGTGACTAAGTTTTTGTTTAACAACGCCAAAATAATAATAATCCTGCTATTCCCGGATTATTATCTCACTTCCATTACAAAAAATATTAATGACAAAATATATTGATGTGTTATTATCGTGGGCAATTTATTTATTGCATATTATGGCAATTAAAAAAGAAAAATCTATGAACAAATGAATTAATGTAAAATGCAGAATTTTAAGTATCCTGTGCTTTAAAGACAGACATAAAGCATTCCCTAGGTCACTGCGGCCGCTGCAGACTGTTTGTCGTTTCCCTGCGCAGGTTTCCATCGAGTGCCTGTGAGCACCACGGGAGCTTCGCTCTACAGCGCCCCCTCTGTCCGCCTCCGGGACTCCCCCTTCAGCGAGCACCCGTCACACATCCCCTTAGAATGCTTCCTGCAGTCGCTGGACACCCCTGCACCTGGAGCAGGTACTGTCACGTCCTCACACGAGTGATGGGCACAGATGCTTTAGAGTCATCAGATACTCAACTCTTGTTAGGGTTGGCAGCTCTGTGTCAATACAACACACTGCAGTTTGATCCATGACCAAGTGCAATATTGTACAGTAGCAATGGATGCTCTGTATGGCAGTGCTGTCAGCACCATTAGCTACTGTCACCAATGGGGACATTGTGTAGTTAAGAAACAGAGAGAACTGAAGGAGTGTAGGGGCTGAGTATCTGATGTGTATCTGGTGAATCTAAAGAATCTGTGGTATCGGACTTTGCCTATAGATTATTACATTGAAATGATATTATAATAAAATTAATAGAATTATAATAGTGTGAATATAGTATGGATATGTAATCAACTAAAAAAGGAACGATTTGGTAACGAATATGTAACATTAAAATATTATAACCAATGGGGGAATGTTTTAAGGGGAAAGAAAACGGTTAAATATTCTGTTTGAAAATATTTGTTGAATAAAAAAAACATTTGATCACAAAAAAATATACATTATAACAAATTATTTTAGATCATGTTTTTGGTGTCTAACCGGGCCTTAGCCGGTCATGGCGATGGAGCAGAGGAGACAAAGGCGAGCATTGCTCTATTGCCGTTACCTTATGTCATGTTACGTCATGTCATGTCATGTCATGTTATGTCATGTTCCCTCAGCCGGTCATGGCGATGGAGCAGAGGAGACGGAGGCTGACGCCGGTCTGGGCGGATACCCCTGGTTCCACGGCACGCTCTCGCGGGTTCGGGCGGCCCAGCTGGTCCTGGCGGGCGGGGCCCGGAGCCACGGCCTCTTCGTGATCCGGCAGAGCGAGACGCGGCCGGGAGAGTTCGTCCTCACCTTCAACTTCCAGGGCAAGGCCAAGGTGAGCGGCCATGTTTACTGAGCTTTTAATCCTGTGAAGAGTAGGATTATTGGAATGTTTTTTCTGAATTCCAAGTTGGTGCTTTTTTTAACTCCAATTACCAGTAGCATTAGTATTTATTCAACCCTCTTATTCAAGATCTTGCCTTAAAGGGTTGAATAAATCATTGGCTTTTTTAAAATCATTTTTACCATTGCAGAACAGCTGAACCTCTTGACCACATCTACATGCGTTTATGCATTTCATTGCTGCCACATGATTGGCTGATTAACTATTTGCATTAACAAGCTTGTGTATAGGTGTACCTAATAAAGTGATTACTGAGTGTAGCTAAATGTCTGTTTAAATTAAATAAACATTGTGAATTTAGGCTCATAGTCATTGTTTGATTTGATGTACAATTTCACACAACTGTGCCAATACTTCTGCATCTAACTGGAGGTCTTAATTGCTTTCTGAGGTTTTCGTACAACCTTCTGATAATTATTTATATTGGATATGTTACTTATGTTACCACGAAAACGACAGCACATGTCCGGCTGGCACAAGCCCCCCCGTATGTAGGATGAGAGTAACGCAGTCCCTGCACCCCGTTGGCCCACAACCAAGAAGTAAAATACTCCTTCCTTCTCCCGTGTCGGCCTCAGCGCTGCATGGTGATTTTGAGTATTTCCGTCGAGCGCTCTAAGGGGTCGTGTGTTGTAAGCAGAAGCCTCGCAGGGTTCCGGTGAGTCAGCCGTTTCTGGGGCTGGCGTTCACACGTCTCCACCGGTGGAATTTTCCCACAGTGCTTTGCGGCCCTCACGGTGCATATATCAGCTTTACGAGAGAGAGCCGTCTGGGCGCGTTGTCGCGGTTACGCAGCAGAAGCTGGTGTGATACGGACTGACGCCGCTTCTGAGACGCGTAGGTGATAATAACCTTGGTAACCATGCCTCCAGCCAGCCGGTGTGTAATCCAGCCCCCCCTCCGTCTCCCGCCGACAGCACCTGCGGCTGTCTGTGAACGACAGCGGGCAGTGCCACGTGCACCACCTGTGGTTCCAGACGGTGCCGGACATGCTGCAGCACTTCCACACGCACCCCATCCCGCTGGAGTCCGGAGGCTCCGCCGACATCACGCTGCGCAGCTACGTCCAGGCCCCGCCGCCCCCGCCAGGTACCGCACCTCTGCCCACGCCTCCCTCACCCCCACCCCCTGCAACAGACACAACACCAACCACCAGCACTCTGAATCACACACACATCACACAACCAGCACTCTGAATCACACACAATCACACAACCAGCACTCTGAATCACACACACATCACACAACCAGCACTCTGAATCACACACACATCACACAACCAGCACTCTGAATCACACACACATCACACAACCAGCACTCTGAATCACACACAATCACACAACCAGCACTCTGAATCACACACACATCACACAACCAGCACTCTGAATCACACACACATCACACAACCAGCACTCTGAATCACACACACATCACACAACCAGCACTCTGAATCACACACACATCACACCACCAGCACTCTGAATCACACACACATCACACAACCAGCACTCTGAATCACACACACATCACACCACCAGCACTCTGAATCACACACACATCACACCACCAGCACTCTGAATCACACACACATCACACAACCAGCACTCTGAATCACATACATCACAAAACCAGTACATGTGCACACACACACACACACACACACACACATACGTACATACACACACGCAGACACACACACTCACACTCACGCAGACACACACTCTCTCTCACACACACACACACACACACACGTACATACACACACACACGCACACTCACACACGCAGACACACACACACTCACACACACACACGCAGACACAGACACTCACACTCACGCAGACACACACTCTCACACACACACACACATACACACACACACGCTCACACACACACACCCACACACACAGGCACACACAATCATAACCTCATCATCACAAACCCGCACACTCTCAAGCATATCATTCAGAAATCATAAACAATACCAGGAAGAAAGGATCTGTTTTATTTCCCCTTCTCCCCATCAGTTTAAGGCCTGTCAGTTCTTGTCTATCGATGTCTGCCCCCTCTGGTTGTTTAGTCTAGTCTTCTATCTATGTCTGCCTATGACCCTCCCCCCATCACCAATATTAATCTGTATCTTTCTTTGTTGTCGTCTTGCTTTACAACAGTTTGTTTGCTGACTTTGGGTTTAGATTTTGTGATACCCTTCCCTCTCAGAGGCTTCAGAGAAATGTTTTGTAAATTATAATTGCAAATAAAATAAAGCTGACCTCCAAAAAGGGGTGGTGGTGGCAGGAAGTCAAAACAAAAAAACACGGGGAAATCACAGCCATCGCTGTGAATGACATCCGTCAGTGTGAACCATGACTGTGAACTACAGCTGGTGATGTGAGTGACGATTAAGGAACTGGACTGATAACTGAGAAGTTACAGGTTCAGTTCCTTTGTGTGGCACTGTCGTGGTGTCCTTCTGCAAAGAACTTATCCTGAGTTGTGATTCAAAGTGCTACAAGCCAGCTAAATAAAAGAGGACTAAAATACAGTACTGTGCAGAAGTCTTAGACACCCTAGACTTTATTATATATATGTTTATTTTTTTGTGTGTGTTAGTATAAAAGAACACATTTGAGATTTCCAAATATTCATTTTCCAAAAGATTTAATTTTAATTTTAAAAAGTAACATATTACTGTAAGCAATTTACTACTTTTTATATAAAACTTGATCAAGGCTGTCTGAGATCAGAAGCAAGGAGCCAACCAAAGTCTGCAGAAGAACTGTGGCAAGTTCTCCAAGATGCTTGGAACAACCTCCCTGCTGATTGTCTTATAGAACTGCAGGACAGTGTTGGCTATCTCAGAGAAGTTTTAACGCTGAAGGGTGGTCACAAAAAATATTGATTTGATTCAGTTTTTAACTATTCTGCCAAATTACTAAAATGTAATGTGAAATGTATAGTACGTTTATTTAGGACCTTTCATTTAATAATTTTTGAAAGAATCTTATCTGTACAGAATGTTATACAGGTGCCTAAGATTTTTGCACAGTACTGTATGTGCTCAACAGCCAGGACAATCAGACTGTAGTGAAAGACCCTTTACCCGGACAACTTCACGGGGACTAGCCAGAAAATAAGGAATGCTGGAGCTCTCAGAGCTCAAAGCAAGACCCACTGTTTAATGGAATAGGGGAGATTGACATTTCTACAGTACATCTACAGCTTCTTTCTCAGAGTCCTAAAATGGATAAGGCCCTCTGAGGAAGGAATCAAAGACGTCAAAATGTCTGTTTTTCACTGTTATCCCAAACTGTTTCAGTAAGCATCCAGCTGTACAAATAAACTAAATGTAAAAATGTTAGGCTTTACGAATGCTCTGGATCAGGGTGTCTGCTACACAAATAAATACAAAATATGTGTCAAATAATTAATGTGATTCACATCGGGAATGTGAAAAAGTCAAATATACTGTAAATAGTATGACGACCACCAGCTATTGGCCCAGACAGGAGAATCCTCCCTAATTATGATTTAATAGACATATTTACATTCAGGGGAAGTGCCTCTATAATATCTCACTGTCTATAAATGAATTTAGCTGGCTGAAAAATGACTTCAATCAATGGCCAAGATTCAATACTGCCATATTGTGATTTGCCTTTAGCTCCGAATAACACATTTTAGCAAGTGACACATTTGGAGTTGCCAGCTGCTGAAAGTACCAGAAATGTTCTATAAATAATATAGAAATATAACACTTGATTAGATCTGTTATTCAAAGTTGAGGACAAACCATCTTGAAGTTAATTTGAACTGAGATCTGGTTTATTTAGAAGCATAGCTGTGAAACCAGAAATATCAGAATTCTTGGATATTTTACACCTCAGCTGAAGCCCAGGTCTGCTGACAATTATCATGTAACAGCAGTGACCTATAATACCTGACGGACAGGCCAGTCATAATGTGATTTCGCAATTAAGGTTCTGCCATGTTTCATCCTTCGGACAAGACTCCACACTCTTCACTGATTGGTGAAGATTTTACAGTTCAAATTCCACACTGGTCGTCTAAAATGGCCGCCAGACCACTCCATCCTTTAGGGCTTATTTTATACTAATCCCCTTGCATTCCCTACCTGCCTTCTGTTCCCAAACATCACTGTAAATAAGAAATGGGATTTCAGATGGTCTTCCTGCTTAAATAAAGGTCAATGCAGTTAGTCATATTCACCTTTATTAATAAGTAAATCATTATTTACTTTAAAACAAGTAGCATTTTGAAATGTCGTGTGACAATGAAACTGATGTTATGCAATGAGCTCTATAATTTTTGACAGACATTTTTTTCTCAATTTGGCTCTGTACTCCACAATTTCAGATTTATAATGAGGATGGAGTGCTGTACTTTCTGCACAGTGAAACCAAAATCTATAAAAAATTACTAGGTGTGGGACAATACACTCAACTCACGATACAATACGATACACAAAATTGGTTTCACGGCACGATATGGTCATGATATTAAAAATTACGTTCAGATTAAGACAGTGTATAATTGAATGAGATTACTTATTTATTCCTGAGGCAAAAAACATTGTCATCCTAGTAATTTTTTTGCCTCAGGATTAAACAAGTAATCTTGTTCAATTCTACATTGTCTTCATCTGAACTTCATTTCAAACATATGTGGTCCAAGCCGTCTTTCACTCACGGCTATGTCCATATTCCTTGCGTTGCCTGTAACAGCAGTGGTATGACACGACTTTTCCCGCTTCCATTCTCAAACAGCTTTGAGCACTTCCTCTATGTTCGCTGTGGTATGAGAGATGAATAGTGGACATTTTCCTGTCATCATTTTTGGGGTGGGCTGTGATTGTGATGTTGGACTAGGTGGCTCGGGAGGCCCAGCCGTCGGTCGATAGCGAGATTTAGTTGGCAGCATTCAACCTCTGAGTCACTTTTGTTGGAACTACGTTACGACTAAAATGTGCGCTCCAAAGTGTTAATTAGCTTCTGAAATCCTTTGTTCCTAACAACTGAAAACGGTGTTAGGTTATGAGTCATATAAACGCCTATGCTTTTGCTGATTTATTTTACTCGTGCACTTGATTGGAATAAAGGTGTTGCAAATGTTTGACGTAAAGTTGTTTGTCCCTTGGCTAATTAGAAAATATGTGGTTATATCTATATTGTCACGTTTTTGCATTGCGATATATCGTGTCGCGATATTTCTTCCCACCCCTAAAAATGACCCTTTCATAAAAGCTGAAAATCTGCAACCACATATAAATTGTTTGATTACAAATCCGAAATTGTGGATTACAGATCCAAATCAATAAAAAATATGTTTTTGTCCCAAGAAAAATGGAGCTCACTGCACAGTATATGCTGTTAAAACTGTCCTATGTACTGTTCTATACATGCATTTCAAAGGCTTTAAAGCCACGTCATAAACCAACTCCTGATCCACTGCTCTTATTGTGACCTGCATTTCACCTCAGGATTCGATTGCTTTGACATGGCAAGCTTTGACATTTGTCGGCCTTTTATCCCCGGAGGTGTTAAGGGGGTTTTAAAGCGCAGCGCAGGGGTTGACTGTGCACCGCTTTAAAAGCGGATTTCAGAGGGTTTTTCTTCCACAGAGGGGCGGAAACGCAGAAATGCAATAATCCAGCTTGCGCGGCTCGACCCCTCCCCTGACCCCAGCCCACACGCCCCTGTGGAAGGGGGTGAATGGGTCCTGTTGCTGGAGAACAGAGTGGTGATTCTGTAAGGGAGGACGCAGATGCGGAGGGGTTGCTGCGGGGCGGGGTTTCTGGGTTACCGAGGGGGGGCGGTTTCAGCCCCAGCTGAATCCTGAATCACAGCACCCCTCTGTTCCCCTGCCCCAGGACCCCTCTGGCCTTCCGCTCTTTACTCTGGGCGAATAAGCTGTTTACACTGCTGCACAAAGGCAGTGGAACACCAGGGGCCCACCAGGGTGACCAACCAAACTTTTCTTGGGACAGTCCCGCGTTTTTAACGATTTGTCTGACGTCCTGCGACAAATGAGAATGCCCTACAATTCAGTAAGCTTAAGTATGTTAAACGTATGAATTCTTATTGTTTTGTCGAGTTATAAATCACCAATCCATTCATTCTGGCCGGGCGCACCCTCTCCGAGTTCCCGTGTTTGCGTGGGTTTACTCCGGGTACTCCAGTTTCCTCCCACACTCTAAGACATGTCAGGTTAGGCGAACCCCTCGCGTTGCCCTTGACCAAGGCAGTGGCCTCAGAACTGGAGTTTCTCCCCGGGCGCCTCACTGTGGCTGCCCACTGCTCCTAAGTAACTCAGATACTTGAGGGAAAATTACCCCTCTAGGTTTAAAAAGTATGTCTTTCTTTCTCCGATTCACCGCAAGTAGCCTAGCCTACACAGCCTGTCACATTGCATCTCCCTTGTTCCTCTCACTGGGAGAGAGACTCACTGCTGTTTGCTGCAAAATCGACATGCTGTCCTGCATTTAGATCATATGGATTTTGCCCCCCTAGGCCCTGGTAAAGCCAGCACCTCGTTCGCTCCTCGGGTGAGGGTTGTAAACGGCTGAGGTGGAGAATCCAGGGGTTAGAACTAGAAGATATTAGCACTTTTATTAGGACTTTTACTTTCTGACCCCTGGACATTCCACCACAGCCGTTTCACTCTTCACTGTTCATCTTTTCCTGCCTCCTGATTGGTTCTAACAAGTTTTCACCTGTCTTATATTAAATGTCAACCATGAACCATAATTTCACTCTTTTTTGCATTAAGTGACAGGACGAAGTGGTGCCTGCATTATACATGAACTTCTTGAACTTCTCCCCAGGTCTTGTGTCAGCTTATGCTATCTCTTTTCCCAAGCATGAACTTTCTCCTGTAGATGTATTTACAGAGGGGGAAAGTCCAGGTGTTAGAAAGTCATGCCATGTGTTTGTTCCACCTATTAACTTCAGCCAGCTTCCTTCCTTCTGAAGAACTGTGCTAATTAGCAAATCCAGGTGGTTGGAACAAAATACTGGGGAGGACTTCTACTTTCTGAACCCGGATTTTACACCTCTGTATATTTCTGATTACCTGCTGGTCTTTCCCCCGCAGAGCCAGGTGTGCCTCCTCCCCCTGCCCCCTCCAGAGACGCTGGTTGCCGGGGCGACCCTCCCCAATCCGTGCACTACTTCCCTGGGGGCCTGCAGTCGGCCACGCCTCCTTCAGACGGTCCGGTCTCCTCCAGCTCCTCCTCCTCACCGGCTGCGCCTCCTCCCCTCGGCCGCGCCGACACGGCGGGCGGAGGAGGCCTGCGGAGCCGGAGCAACAGCTCGGAGCACCTGCTGGGGCCCCCTAGTGGCTCTCCGGAGGATTACCATGAGAACGAGGGCGCCCGGAGGACCAGAGCCGTGGAAAACCAGTATTCCTTCTACTGAAGCCCGGCGGATCCCATCTGATCCCAGTGGATCCCGCTCTGAGCTACGGGAAGCACACAAGTATGACTGTCCAGGTTACAGATCGCAAGGGATTATTTCTGAGGGTGGTAAATACACTCTGCTCACTTCGTTTCAAGGTTGTATTTTAATACAAATTTAACTCGTCTTAGTCCTCTTCATGGTTTTATACTGAAGATGGTCATTGAAAATATATATAATTAACAGTATTGTGGAGTGTCCACAACATTATTGGGGTTCTCTAATGGTGTGTCCAAAAACGTGCTCTTAAAATGCTTATGGAGGATTGTTTTAGAATTAAAAACAGATAATATATACATAATAATAGTTATGCCAGGAGTTAGCTTGCCAGAAGCTAGCTGGAGGTTAGGTTTGAATAACTTTGAATCATACCAGTTTTATCAGAAGAACATAATAAATACTTGGACCTCTATGACGACAAGTTAAACTATAATATCCGCTAATTTATTTTTCCTGCCAGTTTGAAAACGTCCGAACTGACTTCACAAACTGAATTTACAAACAGAAAGCAGATTATGAACAAACCATTGTGTGCACAAGTACTCCCTGTAGTGTTATTTATGAATACACCCGTTGTCTCTTATAGATGCCTTTCATGGTGCTGGATGAGGTCTTTGGGGAGTTAGAGAGAGGAAAGAGGAAATGGTCTGATGAATTCCCACATTAATCCGCCCAGCCACTTCCTTCTTCAGTTTTTCCAAAACATTTTTTTGTGGCGGGTGGGAGAGGGAACTTGTCATCCTCGCTGAGCAAAAGGTTAAATGACTTTGTAATCGTTTTGAATTAATCGCATATTCTCTGGAGCATTTACATGTTTGTGAAGAGCTGCTGACTACCGACTCTGAACATTGGTCTGACCCTCGGAGTCGTTCCACTGATAGATTGATCGGCACAGTTGAATAGAAATACAGCAGCTTCCACCTCGCTGTATTTTGTACCAATTCTCTATTTTAAATCAAAACTGTAATTTTAGTAAACATCTGTACAGTCAAAGCTGGTCAGCCATCCTCAGATGCCAGAAAGTATCATGAACTAGACTAAGATACTGGCTAAGATAAAGGTTAATGCTTAACTATAACAAATACAGGGTGAATTGTCTTGGTGCTCTTTCAGTCACAGTGTACAGTACATCTTGTGGTGATATTTTAGAGTTTGATATACGTAGATATACTTTATAAGATTGCACTAGGCATACAGTATAGCACCATTTTACTGATGAAGGCAGTCAACCCAAACATTACAACGGAAATGAAAAACCTTCTGTGTGGATCTTCAATGAATGTAGGACTGGATTATTTTTTATCTACACACCTTTTATTATTAATTTGAAGGTCAAAATAAGATCACAATCCATTTCTATTTAAAATGCTCTTTCGCTTTGCCTAAAACTATCTCCATGTCTATCTATGTTTTGCACAGATCCACTTTAGCTTAGATTAGAAAAATGATTCCCACCAGCTAAACCAATGATTCTGCACACAACCTTTCTTTGCATCTGAAACACTTCTATAAGACATTTTTTTAAGTAAAGCCACCATGTCAAATTGTGTAATGGTGGAGATTTTTGGTTGCATGTTATCAGAGGTGAAAAATCTTGGTTCAGAAAGTACAGTAAAAATACTCCCTAATATTTTGGTCTTACCACCTGGATTTGCTCATTAGCGCACTTATTCAGCCAGGAGGGAGATTGTAGTCAGTGAAATTGGATAGCCGTGTTTGTGCGTAGAAGAAACACATGGCAGGACTACTTTCTGGCCCCTGAACTTTCCACCTCTGCATGTTTTTACTCTCTGGCGTAGGACCCTGGAGGGACAGGGTTAATGTGTGGAAGTACAGTACAGTACTGTATAGTATACATGTCAGTATACCTCCTGAGGCTCTGAAAACTGCATTATTTTACATCCTTTAGTCAGCTGCCACTGAGCCAACTGTACTTTTTATGAAGTCTCGGAGGACTTTTGCATTTATTTTTGCAATACTGTGTGCATTACCTTTAAACATGCCAACCAAACGTGTGTGTGTTGTTCAGACAAACTCAGTCACATACACTCCCATCAACTGAAATCCTCTTTCTTGAATGATTTAGTGATTGTAGATAGATTCAGCCGATCTGAAATACGTATATATGATATCCCAGTTTAATGTTTACATACAATGGCACGTTCTTTGAAAGGACACGAATGGACAACTTGTGTCCTTTTATGGAAACACTTGTCATGATTCCTAGTTGGGCCTTATTGCCGTCTTATTAGGGAAAACATTGATGGTCACTTGTGTTAGTCAGAGAACAAAGAGCATCTTAGGTAGTCGGAAATGTTGCTAAATCTTCCAAACATCTTTATACTGTATGTGAAATAGCAAAGTCCTGTCAGGTAGAATCTGGTGGTTATTTTTACATAGAGACATTGACTGTAGTTATTCATGCCTTGGGTCTATGCATCATGCAGAACTGCATGTGACAGCAGCATGAACATTTGTGATATCTGTGGTTTGACTTGCACCTCAGCCAATAACTGCATTCTTCCTCTAATGTGCTCTGTGGCCAATGGTACTGTTAGAAAGAAGTGATGTTTCTTTGAGTCGAATGTACTGTATACGTTGGTATGTGGTAAAATCATAATCTTCACCCTAAATGGAAAAAAAAGTAAAACAAGAACCTGCCCAAGCACCAGCATCTTTAAAATGAGGTGGTTTGAGACAACCCATCTTTCTGTTAAAATCGGTACAAAACCATAAAATGATTTAGGTACGGGCCTCAGGAATAAGTTTGGGATGCCCTCAATGGGACAAGGCCGAACACGGTCCTGATAGCTGTTAACCACTCACATACTTTCCCTCAATCACAGGTACACTGATGGTCAAGATGACTAACTAGCTCATTCATTATTGGTCCATGGTTGGGCCTTCTCTTTTGGTGTTCTCCTTAAAGTGTTCAATGTAACTGTTATACAAAGAGTGTTCATACGCACAGTGCCCCATGGGTAAGATTACGTGGACTGTGAGTGATGTAGGCAACAGGGTCTTTTGGATACGTCCCACCCCACACCCTATAACCTTTAATCTCAAACACAAGTGGGTACTGTGTATGATTGAAGACCTCCCCTGAAATAGTGACACTGGGTGGTTGGGGTCATGAGTTATTTTGGTTATTTTCTGTTTGCTCAGTGTTTGGTAAGGGAGGGGCTGTACCTATGTGAGGTGCCATGACCAGGTGCGTAGCTAGGAATTCTGGGCCCCCTGAAAGAATATCGCCCTGGGCCCCCATCTTACTGGAAGTTTCGTGGGCCCTCTCCAACTGTGGGGCCCACTGAGTCGACACCACCTTTCACCCCACTAGTGATGTCCCGGGCCACGGTTCTCCTTCAGGGGTGCCCAAACCCAACCTGAACACTTGACCTGGTCTTTTCACGTTCAGCTCCTGTAGGCATCTAAGCACAGTTTGGATTCTTCTCTGTTATTGTATGTACAGCCCACAGAGTTCAGTACACCACCAGGTGACATGGCAACCCAGAGGAACAGGTGCGGGTTTAGTACAATGCACATGTGCCAATGTAAACATTGTATTTTTAGATTGTTCATTTCTCAACTATTGTATATGTCTCCTGAGACAGACTTATTTATTGGGAGGTTTGTGTGTGTGTGTGCGTGTGTGTTTGTGTGTGTGTGAGTGTGTGTGCGTGTTTTATATACAAAGCGCTTACAAATACAATAGGCCCCTTATAGAAAATCAAAGCCTGTTCACACAAGAAGCTTTACCATGGAGGGAAATGTCATTTCTTTACAGACTCGTTTATCTTCCCTGTTCTCTTTAAAGCATTTGTTTTCTATGTCTTTTTTTAACCGCTGAACCTATTTTGTCGTCTGCTCACGTTTTGATGAGTCTGTCCACTTTTGTACAAAGTGATGTTTACCCGATGTACTACTTTATATTTGTGTGAATAAAATCGGTGAACAACATGCTTTAAATCACTTTTTCATGTTTTTTTCCCCCCTCCAATTGTGGAGCCAACAGGGTCACTGACGTTTGATGTATGACTAGCTTCAAACAGAAAGATTGCGGTACACTAACTTATGTCCAAAATATATATGGAACCATTTTAAACACATAAATAAACCATTGCTGTCATTACATTTTATTGCTAATCCTAACAGTATGACTCAGTGTTGGAGATTTAGGTGGGGCAGCTGTTGACACCGGACCTTTTAAGAAATTAGGCTACTCATGCTGGAGGAAGCATCAACAATAATAATAATAATAATAATAATAATAATAATAATAATAATAATGATAATAATAATAATCCAAGTGCTGTGCAGTATAGCACTAAAACAAAAACTGTAAAGATATATGTATTAAATATAGAACAAATACATTGAGTCATGTTGAATTGAGTACACCCTTGCACCTGTGTAATTTGTCTTTTTGTGGCCATTGAATTTAGATAGACCTAAATAATATCTAAATTCCACCCTCTGAAAGAAATGGCTCTGTAGTTAGTTTCAAAGGGGGACCCCCATGGAATCCTTTGTGGCAGCATTTCTCAACTCCAGTCCTCGGGACCTACTAGCCAGAAGATTTTTGTCATAACCAGGAACACACACAC
Organism: Conger conger; assembly: GCF_963514075.1. NCBI lineage: Eukaryota > Metazoa > Chordata > Actinopteri > Anguilliformes > Congridae > Conger > Conger conger. The sequence goes on along the minus strand of NC_083766.1, from coordinate 50,933,448 downwards.
CATGTTGCCCTTGATTAGTTAAATCAGGGGTGTGAGTTCCTGGTTACAACAAAAACCTTCTGGAAAGTGGGTCCTGAGGACTGGAGTTGAGAAACACTGATCTGAGGTGTGAAATTCCAAGATGGAGCAAAAAAATCTCTTGAATTAAATAGGGTTCCCCTATAGCTGGGGTCAGCAAGCCTGATCCTGGAGAGCTGAAGGGTGTGTTGGTTTTTGTTTTCACCTTAAAATCAGCAACTGATTCGGACCCAAGAAACCAGATGAGGCGAGTTAACGGTGTAATCAACTGCTTTCATTGATCAATTAAGTGGTGAGTATCAACGAAAGCCAGCAGACCCTGCGGCTCTCTAGGACCAGGGATGCCAACCCCTGCCCTATAGCAAGTATCACCATCTCTGGACCTCAAATCAAAATCCAGCCATGCTTCTCTTTTCTTATTAGTGCTACTGATTGGCCAGACTGTTTTCACAACTGACTCCCAGCTAAAGGGACGGTGGAAAACCAGCAGCTCTTGGCCCTTGGGGACTGTGAGTTGCTGATCCCTGCTCTGACACAGAGAAGCATTTTGGAACCCTTTCTTAGCAGAGGGCTCCATTATCAAATTATTTGAGTGAGCATAGTAAACTCTTCCATTGTAATTGATATAATAGGTTTGCAGGGAAATATGCCTCTATTGTTGTCCAGTGGCAAATGTCTATGATTATCCATCCATTATCTTAACCAGCTTATCCTGAACAGGGTCGCAGGCGGGCTGTAGCCTATCCCAGCATACATTGGGCGAAAGGCAGGAATACACCCTGTACAGGTCACCAGTCCATCACAGGGCACACACACCATTCACTCACACACTCATACCTATGGGCAATTTAGACTCTCCAATCAGCCTAACCTGCATGTCTTTGGACTGTGGGAGGAAACCGGACTACCCAGAGGGAACCCACGCAGACACGGGGAGAACATGCAAACTCCGCACAGAGAGGTCCCGGCCGACGGGGATTCGAACCCAGGACCTCCTTGCTGTGAGGCAGCAGTGCTACCCACTGCACCATCCGTGCCGCCTGTCTATGATTATGATGTGGTATATAGCTTCCTATTTAGAGGTAACATTTGCAAATGTCAGTCACAAGACATTGATGTAGATAAGCTAGCTAGCAAGCAAGCAATTGCGTTGATTGTGGCTTTCCTAGTTGTAGAGTATTTTACTAAAAAGAAAGTAGAAAAGGGACCAGGAGGACACTCCCAAAATTGAATGCCTTTTTCAGGCACCCATCGAGAACCTCGCTCCTTCCTACTGCAGCGAAGGCTTTTGTTCTGACTCCCAAGGTCCTAAGCGAAGACTCAAATGGTGGATTAGTAGGATCAGGTGTGTAACTGCTTGATTGGAACAAAAGCCTGCACCCACACCTGCTCTTTCTCGGTAAGTATCGAGTATCCCTGATCCAGGCTGTGTTGTGTATGCAGAGCTTCTGCCTTTTCTGTGTTGCATGGTGTTTTTTCTACCATGAGTGAATGAAGTTGAGATGTTTCTTTATTCAATAGTATTTTTTCAGACTTGCTGGCACTTTCCACCTGCTGCCAACGGTAATAAATGTAGCCTGGCCTTTTGACCTACTGTCCCTTGGTAATTTGGCACGTCTGGAGGTATATCACAAAGCAGGATTTCTGAGTTGGCAGGAAAAGTTGAGTAAAACCTGAAACCCTTCCAAAACTGGCACATGGACTGAAGTAAAAACTGCTGTGAATTTATCCAGCCAACTCGATAATACCACTTCTTCCTGTTGAATGTGGCTTCTAGGATACATAGGGCACAGTGAGAATATGTATTTGGTAAATGGTAGGCATTTATATAGTGCCTTCATCCAAAGCGCTGTACAATTAATGCTTCTCATTCACCCATTCATACACACACCAACAGTGATTGGCTGCCATGCAAGGCACCAACGAGCTCATCAGGAGCATTTTAGGGGTTAGGTGTCTTGCTCAGACACTTCGACACACCCCAGGCCAGGGATCGAACCGGCAACCCTCCGACTGCCAGACGACTGCTCTTACCTCCTGGGCAAATGTCACCCCGTTTATTTGTACATGTGCATATGTTTTGGGGGGACATAACAAGAGCCTGTCAGGCTTTTGCTTATAGCATGACTCTTGGTCATTTGGGGGTCTAAGAAAAAACTAAATCATGTCGCTACGCAATTCCAAGTGGAGGAGGTTTATTTTGCAATGAGGAAAGTGTGCCCCCTTGTGGCCTTTTAACATTATTATATTGGAATCTATAATTTAATATATTTAATTCAAGTAGTGTACAACCCAAGTTCAGTTGAGTTTTGAATCCAAGTACAGAAAAGGTACAGTACATTTTGTGAGAGTAAATAGAGTAAAAACACAATGTAAAACACGGTGGTGTGCTTAATTAGCTTGGATGACTAACAATATTTAATGGCTGTTCCTATACCTAGCTTCAGCTGAAATGTATTTCAGTTATTATGCAAGAATGTATGGCATGTTTTTTGTATGCCAACTGAAAACATCTGATGCCAAAACCTGTACATAGCAGCCCTTTTGGAGAAGCCCTTTAGAATGATAAATAAGTAATGTTATTTCCAACATTTATCTTTTTCTCAAGTATGCAACGCTTCCATGGCACACACATTGGCAAGTATATATAAATTACATATTTATATAATGCACGTGTACACACACACATAAGGCACACATGCTTTTACAAGCTATTTTATCTCCTTGCAGTGAGAACCACTACTAAACCAAACTTTGGTCAACACTGAAGAGAAAAATGTTAAGATTCTATTCGATTTACCCTCGCCCTGAATGGGGCCAGCAGCATATGTGCTCTCTATTCTCCTGCTTGTACAGACCTGAATGGCCATGTAGGGTTCAGTTCACACATCGGCCATTCACAGTCAACACACAGCACTACACAATTAAATACACCACATAGGTATTGATACCATACCATACCAGCTGTGGTCTACTGTAGCACTGTCTAAATATACCCGTAATGTAAAACCTCCCCAAATCGGCAGGCTTGTTGTGGCTGCCATTTATTCATTAATCAACTCTTAAAAGGGAGGCTTGTGTCATTCCAGTTTTATGATATGGTGTGAATGCAGTAAAGTTTCAGAGCTACAGAGCCTGTCACCTGTCTTTGGACATCATTTCATATTTAAACCCAAAGAACCAGAAACGGAACCAGAAACCCAACCAAAACATTGGCAACATTGCTCTTATTATGAATGATTAAGAAGACAATCACAAACATTCTCTGTTCAGAAAAAAATAAATAAAATCTTAATGTATATTATTCACATTTGTGCCAGCAATAACTTGTAGAACACCATCTTGCAGCCAAATAGCCTATTTGATAGTAGGGCTCAGTGTTAGCCTTCACACCTTCATACGGTTTACTCGGGCCAATAAGCTGAATATAATTTACTATTGTACATATAAATGTGTTCAAAAACGGATTGATGTAGGTCTATTCAAATTGACCCACGTTATTTTAATCACATTTAATGTGTCCTAGCGCAAAATGTTCTGCATTGAGAGAGCAAAGAAACCTCCTGTGTGTATTCATTACCAGCCGGTCAACGGAATATTACACTTTCAGGCTGACCAGAATAATCACTGTCATAAACAGCAAGAACCCCGCCGCCGCATCAACCAAAAAGTCATGGTGCGGTTTATCCTGGTCTTTCTTTATCGCCACTCTGCGCTGGCGTAAGTCCTTCTCCCGTTGGAGCTGTTCCCCGTAATGAGCCTTATAGAACGCATCGAAATCAAACACGGACTTTCCGCTCATGCCCACTGTGGGGGACTGCTGTGAGCTCTTCGGCTGCGATACCGTGCGGGAGCTGGCCGCTTCCTTGGCTGAGGGTCTGCTCGCTCCTTGCACGTCGGCGTGGCTTAGGATACCACGGTCATATTTCTTTTTCAGACTCTTATTGCCCAACACGTTGTAAGCCTCGGTGATTTCAGAGAAGCGCTTCGTGGCCTCCTCGCTCCCCGCGTTCTTGTCCGGGTGATAGATGAAGGACTGTTTGTAGTAAGCGGTCTTTATCTGAGCATGCGTGGCATTCGTGGACACCTGAAGAATGTCATAATACGCCGTTTTGCTTTGATATGGGGGTGGGTCTGGGGGGCTGTTTCTCATGTAAGCATGGACTGATGACATAACCTCTCCACGAGATCGCTGCAAAAAACTGCGGTGGCTCCGCTCTCTTTCAGTTAACATAATGGTAGACAATGATCTTCTCTTTTGAGCACATATCCCATGATTTTTAACAAGGACAGCAGCCGTCAGGACATTCTTCTGTTTCCCAAGTGAACTAGCCATGCTAACAAAACGAACCCGAGTATTTGGGGAAGGCAGCGATGTAAAGAAACAGACTGGGTCTTCAGTGTGTTACTTCGTTTCTTCACTCACTGACAGATCCGCATTACATGCCGGGTATTTTATTGTAATGTGTATTTTCTTTTATTGCAGGGTGTTCTGTTTGATAACATGAAACTGCAGTGTGTTTTCGAATACATTCAGATCTATGTCCTCCAGTAAGACGCTTGCAAAGGAAGAGGAGAGAATTCGTCATTTCGAATGGGATTTATCAGCTCAGTTACTTTTTTCAGTGAATAACTGGAGAAGCTTCGTCTCTTGGACCGACGGCTTACCAGTAACGTGCTATGCCGGGAAGACTCTACCGACTAACACGTCCTTGAGCTTGCGCGTCCTTTTATTGGAGTCCACATAGCCGAGTTCCACAGGACACTGGTAGTGCTGCAATTGTACTGTTTGTTGTCTTCTCTCTAGGACTAGAAAATAATAAATTATTTGTCTTTTTTAAAAGTGTGAACGCTGTACTTCCAAATGCGCGTCCGACCTTCGCCATTTTCGCAGGCGGAGACACCGGACGCACAAACAGAAACAACTTCCGGTAATTCTGGTTGAAGTGGACCAATAAGAAAGTATCATAATCCACTCCAGCGCAGGAATTAGGCTATTTCAAAAACATTAGTCTATAAAAACAACGTAAATCATACATTTGAAAACACAGCCTACTGAAAATGCGTGTCTCACGCCGAAAGCGTGAGAGTTGGCAGCTATGACACATCCTTGACAAAATGAATACATAAGGATGTATAAAATAATGGATGTGTTGGGAGTTTGTGTGCATCGTTTTCACATACTTATATGAAAGTAAAGGGTAAAAAGAAAAGCAAACTCAATACATATTCTTTTTAAAATGTGTCAAACTCAGATACATGAACTGTTAATCAAATCTAATGAAGTTAAAGGATACAACAAGCATGTTGTATGCATAAGGGACACTGGGAGAAATAACAAATGTACGTATGGCTCCTGTTTATATTCACCAAAAAATTGACGTCAAACCATATCAACGAGTGTCACCACTAGAGGTCGTACTACAATGTGTCAGACAGAACTAGCAGCTTGCAGTTACGGTTGCTAAAACAACAGTCCCTAAGTGAACATTACCCCCAATGAGCATGAGCATTCATTATGTTAAAGCTGATCCAAGTACTGACATAGCCAGTGTCACTGTATGTGTCTCATTGATAGGCTACTTCTTTAATTTACTGAGAGTATGAGTCGTTATAAAACTCGAAGGACATACAGTTCAAATGTTGACTAAAGTATTGCACACAATTCTTCATTATACAGTTTATCATTATACAGTTCTTTATACATATCGTATGTGACCTACATGGTAGTGGAACATGTTTAGGTTCTTTCTGTTTCATCTTAGAATTATTAGCCCAGTAATAGAACATTTTTATTTATTATGTTTCGGGGCCTGACATAAATGATATTACATTCAGACATTTTTCTCAGGACATGCAGAATAATAGTTTTTCGGAAAATAAAATAGTTTTATTACTGGGGAACAAAGCTTAAACTGCAAAATGTTTTCAGCATTGCTGGGAAATGCTGTTTGTGCCTGGTCTCCACCATCGATGGAGGTGTTGGTGGAGCAGGGGTTGGTGTGTGTCTCCTCAGCCAGACGACCGTTTGACGATGTGCCGAAGTGGCGCTCAAAATGACCCAGGGGAGGAACAGAGAGAACCTGTCTACACGCGGTGAACCTACACCCTAGTCTGTTTAGAAATGAGAACGCATCTCTCCTTTCTTAATGTGAAGCGAGCAATAGGAGATCATGGAGTGAGGTTCAAAATTTAAAAATAACTGCTCTTCCTTAACAAAGCCATGTATTATTCATGCCTTTAAGACTTATTGTCGATGCATCTCATTAGACCGTCATATGTTCGGGGCTGTTGCGAAGATGACAGGAATACACCAACCAGTTCCTTTTACTTGTCTCTTGTTTTATCAGATGGCGATTTTATTTTTTTATAGGTTTTAAACAGGGTTTTGTCAGTATGTTTTATGATGTTTGTATAACCATGTTGATGTTTGTCCTGAAACAGACATATGGCCTTTTCATTTTTAAATGTGTACTTATGTAATAGATTGTATCAAACCAGTGGTCTTTATCAATGTAACAGAATGTGCCCTGCACACGAACAACATGAAGAATATTAAGACAAAAACAAGCATCCTTTTCATATACTATGAGTGTGATTGTGAGATGTTAAAAGGGAAGGGATGAAGAATTCTGCTTTAACCAATTTACTTTCTTTAGCACTCGTCCGTTAAGTATAATTGCTGTAAACTCATGAAACATATAGACCCTTAATCATGGGCACCGCAGTCGCGAGATGTTGCAAACCTAACCAAACTAAATTAATAGTGTGCTTTAAGATTAGCATGTTTTTAATTCACCAAGCCTGAACTTTTCTGTGTATGTGTTTATGTGTAAACGATTTTCTTTTAGATTCTTTTACCTTTAGATTTTAAAACCTTAAACCTTAAAAGGTCTCTCGCAATAAAACTAATTCTGGATTAAAACTCCGCAAACACGTTCTCATAAATTATAGCCAGCAGAGGTCACTATTGTCCAAGCAAAACTGCCATAAGAAGAAAAATGAAATTCAGAGCTCAGCTGGGCGTTATCTTTCTACAACCTGTTTCTTTTTATAACGTATATGAAATATCAAAGAAAATGCGCGATAATTTGATGTTATGTCTGATCATAAATGAGCTTGTTTCCCATTTAGTCTAAGATGTCGTGGCACTTCTCATTATTAAAATGTTTAATGTAGTTGATATGTAGATAATCACTGTGACCGAGAATTTAAGGGTAAAATATGCATGTAATTATATTTTACCTTCCCTGTGCGCCAGCTTACATAAAGGGGAAAAAATCACGTTCTCTTTCCGACTCAAAATGAGCCATGCGCGCTCTTGGCGTCTCTACACCCCTTGCGCGTCCCCGCCCCATATCGCTTTGAAAAGGGAAAGGAAATCGGCTGAGCAACCAAGAGAGATACTGGAAGCATCTTCTTTCTGAAAGAAGCTACAAGGGAAACTGGTGGAGAAGTCCAATATACAACATGAAGGACCGTACGCATGAGCTTAGGAGTGTAAGTAGCTAATAATATTTTTCAGATTACTGCGAGTTTGCCCACAACTGAAGCAAACGGTGGTTTGGTGTTGGTGAAATAATGTGATACGACGTGCATTGTAACGACGATTCGCGGAACGTAATGTTTTGATATAAAATGCACTTGCATTCTATCCATCTCAGGAAAAACCATTTAACCATGCATATGAACGCTGCAATATGAAGTACTAAGAACCACTGAGTACACATGAGATGTATCCGTATATTATTTAGTTTCAAATAGACAATTTAACTATTTAATTTCTAAGAATTGTTCTATAATTGGCGGTGTTCTAACCCTGGGAAGTGGTTATGTAGCCTATTAGAAGCGTTAATGGCTTTGGTGAAAGACTGTCTGAGAACCTCAGTTGGATTGGATTTGTCAGGTGGCGCTATCTATGGGCGCTATGTGCGTGATTGCCATAAAACACGAAACGTACCCTAACTAGCCACAATACTGGACATGGACATTTCTTAGTCTAAAAACTGGTGTTTTTTTGCCATTTAATTGGCTTCCTGCAAGAGTGGCAACGGTAACTTGGAAGCAAATTTTTTGACACTTTTTGTGTTCATTTATTAATAATTGAACTGTGAACTAACGGTTGTTTGAGACTTTCTAAGTCAATGAAGAAACTAATTAGGTGGCAGAAAGTAATTCCTTGTCAAACAAGGTCACCGGGGCTAAACGTTTCAGGCGAGTGACCTCCAAATAAAGCATTGATGCTTTCATTAGGGTCTGTGAAGTGTTGATTAGGCTGAAAGGTGGTGCGTGGTTTTAAATGAATATACTGAATATGAATTTAAAACTACAAATCATGAACGTGAATGCTCTGTAAGCACTACGAATAGTTAAAATGATCAATGACTGAATCTGTGATTCTTATATTTTGGCAGGAGTTATAATAATCAGTTGGTTGAAATATTACTATAAGATATTGACTCCATTGCATATTTAGGAGGGCTGCTGCAGTTCAAAGAATAGCCTAGACATTTTTTTTCAGTTGTGCCTGGGTGTCTTTGTGAGGTATATTAGCCAAATCAATCCTGAAACAGTGAGAATATATGTAATTGTAAATTACATTTATCCCCCATATGTTGAATATTCCAACAACTAGCAGGTTATAATTTGATTTTATGTGAGTGCCATTTGAATCTCCTGCAAATAATAATCCTGTTGGCCTGTTGACCGCAACATTTCAACTGTGGTCTTAATGAACTCTCTGGGGCTGTCTTGACAAGATTCACTGTAGCCATTTTCTACACAGAGAAGCAGCACTATTTTTCTGACAGCTTGTCCGGACTCCACAACCACACACTTGATAGACGAGTGATCAGAAATAAGGGGAATGCATGTTATTGGTGCTTCCAATTGGAAAATAATCCAACCGTTGGATTTATCCAGTGATTCTCAAACTCGGTCCTGAGGACCCCCTATGTATGCTGGTTTTTGTTCCAGCAACAATTGCAATCCCAGATTTTTAACAAACTGTTAAAAAAAAAAAAAAAAAAATATATATATATATATATATATATATATATATATATATATATATATATATATATATATATATATATATATATATCAAATTAAAGACAAGTGAATCAATAGGCTCCTAATTAGAATTAGGTTGCCGAATGCAGGTGTTCAAGTTTATTCATAATCTCCTGTCAGTTTATTGGCATAATTAATTATCATTTTCTTAGTACTTGAATACTTCCTATATTATCTACCAGATGGTTAGTTTTCATGGCCAGGTGTCCACACTTCCATGAATAAGAAACCTGTTGATTCACCTCAGTCTTTAATCTGTTCGGATCAGTTACTCTCTTTATGTCATTGTTTGTAATATAGCGCAATGTGAATATGGGAGTTTAATTCTTCATGGTATGCAAATGGTAAATGATTGGCATTATATAGCGCCTTTATCCAAAGCGCTGTACAATTGATGCTTCTCATTCGCCCATTCATATACACACTCACACACCGACGGCGATTGGCTGCCATGCAAGGCGCAGACCAGCTCGTCAGGAGCATTTGGGGGTTAGGTGTCTTGCTCAGGGACACTTTGACACAGCCCGGGTGGGGGATCGAACCGGCAACCCTCCGACTGCCAGACGACTGCTCTTACTGCCTGAGCCATGTATGCATCTCTTTGCATCTCATAATCATTAAGTGATCTCTCCAAATATGACAAGTACTTAATTTAGTAAAGCTACAGTTTATTGCAATTCTGGGATTATGACTGTGGTTGGAATGAGAACCAGCATACTCCAGGACAGAGTTTGAGAACCGCTGGGTTAATCTGATGGATTTAATCCATCTGATTAACATAGCCATGATAAGTAGCCAGGGCCTTGAGCAAGGCCCTTAACCCCACATTGCTCCAGGCGGGATTGTCCCCTGCTTGCTTAGTCTAATCAAATGGAAGTCGTTTGGGTAAAAGTGTCAGCTCAATAACATGTCATGTAATCATGTACAGGTAAGACCCTAGGTAGAATATAACCCTTTTACCTTTGAAATAATAAATATATACTGACTATAAAGCCTGAACTGTCTGATTTATTGATTTTAATTTGATTTATTTATTCATTTAATTGGCCTTTTTAAATAATTTAATTCTGCCACTCATTTTCAGCTCTGAAGTCTATTGATGATTTCTACAGAGCCCATCGGCTCTCCTACTGACCCTGAAATGCTCATCACCTGAGCAGGGAGGGGGGAGGGGAGAGAGGAGAGCGGGGTGTGCAGTGTCTGGGATTCGTGCCATTGGAGTAGAACTATTTCACTACTGGCTGCCTTGAGTGGATGAATGAATGTGTTTGGAGACACCTGGTGCTCCAGTGAAAGGAGTCTCAAAAAAGGCAGTCCAGTGTAGCGTTGTCTAGTGCAGTGTAGCTTTGTGTAGTGTAGTGCAGTGTAGCTTTATGTAGTGTAGTTTAGCAGTGTAGCTTTGTGTAGTCTAGTGCAGTGTAGTCTAGTGCAGTGTAGCTTTGTGTACTGTAGTGCAGTGCAGTGTAGCTTTGTGTAGTGTAGTGTAGTGCAGTGTAGCTTTATGTAGTGTAGTTTAGTGCAGTGTAGGATTGTGTAGTGTAACTTAGTGCAGTGTAGTATTGTGTACTGTAGTCTAGCGCCGTGTAGCTTTGTGTAGTGTAACTTAGCACAGTGTAGGATTGTGTAGTGTACTGCAGTGTAGTCTAGCGCAGTGTAGCTTTGTGTAGTGTAACTTAGCGCAGTGTAGGATTGTGTAGTGTAGTCTAGCGCCGTGTAGCTTTGTGTTGTGTAACTTAGCACAGTGTAGGATTGTGTAGTGCAGTCTAGCGCTGTGTAGCTTTGTGTTGTATAACTTAGCACAGTGTAGGATTGTGCAGTGTAGTCTAGCGCAGTGTAGCTTTGTGTAGTGTAACTTAGTGCCGTGTAGGATTGTGTAGTGTAGTCTAGCGCCGTGTAGCTTTGTGTTGTGTAACTTAGCACAGTGTAGGATTGTGTAGTGTAGTCTAGCGCTGTGTAGCTTTGTGTAGTGTAACTTAGCACAGTGTAGGATTGTGTAGTGTAGTCTAGCGCTGTGTAGCTTTGTGTTGTATAACCTGGCACAGTGTAGGATTGTGTAGTGTAGTCTAGCGCTGTGTAGCTTTGTGTTGTGTAACTTAGCACAGTGTAGGATTGTGTAGTGTAGTCTAGCGATGTGTAGCTTTGTGTTGTGTAACTTAGCACAGTGTAGGATTGTGTAGTGTAGTGCAGTGTAGTCTAGCGCAGTGTAGCTTTGTGTAGTGTAGCGCAGTGTATTGTTGCGTTGTGTAGCGTAGCACAGTGTAGTTTAGCATAGTGCAGATGGGTCCTGTCTGAAGGGGGGTGGTGGTGTAACCGATCAGCCTTTTGGAGGGTACAGTACATGATAAACACTGTGCACAGCACTCAGGCAAATGAGAGGGTTGGTAAAGCAGTGTTTTTCTCCCATTTACAATGGCCGGTTTTATTCTTAGGCCTGTCTCAGCACTGCAACCTCCTCCACCAATTTGGCCATATTCTTTTCACTCAGCAGTGGGCCAGCTGGGCTGAGCAGGGCTGGCGTCAGAGCCGTACGCAGGCAGACTCTCCATCTGCGATTGGCTGGATGGGGCCAGCCTCGCATGGCGAGACCAAGAGCTTGCTCAAATCCTCTCCCCCCTCGATGTGATGCTGTGACCAATGGCATCACGTTGGTCTAGTTCTTCAGTAGAGGAGAATGAGCCTTTTTTTAAATTTATTGATTTCTTCTTTTTTTTTTTTGGCCTGTCAAACAAAATAATAAAGAGGAGACGGCGATATAATGCAATATTAGAGGTGTGAAGCACTGCCCTGTGAGAATATGGAATGGCTGTTCTTGTTAAGTCTTTGCTGTCAGTAGCTATTCATAAAGCTGGCTGTTATGGCCTCCGTTTTAAAAACATTGGAGGTGCTCTGCTGTTTCTTGTGCAGATGGCTCTCCCAGGTCCTCCTCCAGTGCCCTCAACCTGAGTCCATGGGACAGTCCCAATATTCTGAAAATGCATCCTCCTTTCCTCCTCCCGTCTCCTCCCCCCATACCTCCAGATAGAAGGAGACTAGTGGAGGAAAGGAGGATGAATTTCTTTTTGAGTATTGGGACGCGCTTAATGGCGGCTTTCACAGTACCACAGCGGAGCTGAAGTAGAAGTCTTACAGCCTCCGAGAGACCGCCTGGCGTCGTTCTCACCTCCCCAAATCGGTCGCTTATGGGTCTTTAATCTGATTGGTTATCACACCGTTTTCCCCGTCCTTCTGGCCACTTCGCCGGCTTGGCTCGCGACGCCGGACATCTCAACGTTACCGGCGGTCGTGAAGAATCGCCTCTCGTTGAAAATGAGTGGAGCCGATGTCATCAGTGGAGATAATTCGCTTCTCGGCGGAGGATGTGTGGCTGCAACCCTGGGCAGATCAGAACACAGCCAGGCCTCTGGCTAACAGCTGGTAAGGCTGTAGGTGCGTGGCGAATGGCTAGGGGGTTATTATGCAGCTGTAGCCCTGAGCTAATTAAAACATGGCCTGCCTCAGTGAGATGGTCAGTAATAGTCCTGCTGCTGTGGGCTGCTCCCTACAGTCAGCTAAGGATGTAGCATAGAGTCAGAATTAGGGCTCGTCTTGGGTAAGAGTGCCTGTAAGGATGTTTTCTGGCTGTTGTATGGTTTGTTGGTGTCTCACTAGGTGTGAGCAAAATATTCCCCGTTACCTAGTTTGCATGTGTGTTGGATGAATTATTCATCCCGACTGCACCGTTAGCAGGTTGCTGAATGCCTGACTGGACGCAGGTGTTAATTCGATTGGGATTACGTCACCATATTTTTCATTTCAATGAAAGCAGTGCAGTTAGACGTTTTCTGTGGTTACTTGACATCCTGTTTTTCAACCGTGATAAGCATATACTTCTTTTAAATGTACATGTGTAAACAGTGGAGGTGGATAATTAATTATCTGTTTTGTCATAATAGGCATCACCTCTTGTCTTTCAACACCTCGTCAAAATGGTGAAGATTCACTTCTGGGAGTAAATTGCAGTTAATATTCTTGGTAATATCTCCAAGGAGGATCTGTGGAGCTACAGGCCTAGTTTACTGTTCAGCTAGCTTATTTTGCTTATGGGCAATGAAAGTAATATGCTGTGAACAGCATAGGGTGGGTGCGGGTGATCAAAGTTTCGAAAACCGGGCACTATCTTGTTTAATGAGATTCGATTCAAAGGGCCTCCTGTTTAAACTCGGTACCTGAAACTCGTTATTTTTCTACCTGATTTGTTCCTGAAACCTAAAGGAATAAGAGCAAGAGGGAAGCATTTCTGCTGTCTGCAGAGCCAGGCCATGTTGTTTCTTATTGTTTGTGCCGTTTGTCTTTATATAGATTAAAATCCTGCTGGGGAACTGTCTAAAGAAATTTGATTTCCCCCGGGCAGGAAACGAGCGAGGGTTTATTCTGTGTTTATGTGCTAATACCGTCGCACATTTGACTTGAACAACATATCGGCTTCTTGGAATGCTTCCACTTGTAAAGTAAGTGCGTAAATCTGTCAGAAATTACAGCCGCTAGCGCTTGTTGTGATTACATTTCGGTGCTTCGGAATTTAAATTTTACTCCTCTAAAGTTATATTGATGGCTTGCATGCGAACTTAAAGGTACATAAAAGTTAATGTTATTTGCCACCGCGAGCGAGTCCAAGTCTGCCGAAAGGAATTTCACAGGGAACGGATAGTATTAAAATGTAACAAATACACACTCACTGAGCAGTTTATAATTATATGTACATAATGTACTACTTATTCATGCCATTATCTAATCAGCCAATTGGGTGGCAGCAGGGCAATGCATAAAATCTGCATGATAAAATACGTTTGGGGTCGAGGGTCAGGAGCTTCACTTAATGTTCACATCAACCATCAGAATGGGGAAAAAATGTGAGCTAAGTGACTTTGACTGTGGAATGATTGTGGCGGACAGGGTGGTTTGAGTATCTCAAACTGCTGATCTCCTGGGATTTTCTCACACAACAGTCTCTAGAGTTTGCAGAGAATGGTGTGAAAACATCCAGTGAGCAGCAGTTCTGCGGGCAGAAATTACTTGTTAATGACAGAGGTTCAAGGAGAATGGCTAGACTGGTTAAAGCTGACAGGAAGGTGACAGTAACGCAAATAAACACACATTTCAATAGTGGTATGCAGAAGAGCATCTCTGAACACACAACTCATCAAACCTCTAAGTGGATAGGCTACAGCTGCAGAAGACTTAAGTCTAAAAAATAAGTCTAATAAATGCACTGCGTGAGCACTTTATTAGGTAAATCAACGGCAAATCCACCAAAATGTAAAGTAACTGTTTATAAGTTCCTACTGTTGAATATACCAACCCCTTTCCAAAATAAATACTTGAATTCATTAGCAGACTTAGATTCCGGTGAAGCACTTCTGTTTAATACCTCATACAACAGTATGTGTCTTATCGGAGGAGTCCGTTTAAAGGTTAGCTTCGTGCTTAATGAAAGTGAACATTGATGTGTCTGATGAAAGCAGACATAATTCCCTCTGGGGCCTTGCAGTAATGCTACTGTAAAGGTGCTGTTAATATTTCACTTTTTATCACATCTGTTGATTGACAGGCTGCGTGATAAAGCGCAGCATTTTGACTTGGCAGACATCTATCTAAAGATGGTTTTAATTGAAACGCAGTCAGTGGTTTATGCTGCAAGGCTGTCTGTATGAAGGATTGAAAGGGCAATAAATAACCACGTAGGTTTTATTGGGCATTCATTTTCACTTCCAAGCCTTTAAAATGTTTAGATGCTTGCATTAATTTGAAGGGATGCCTGTTTGGCGAGACCTAATTCTTGATGTTCATGAGGTGCGTTTCATATGAAATGTACAGATGTCCGCTGTAGTCTGTATAGGAGGCAGCCTTAAGATACATCACTGGGACCCGCAAGGTCGGTGGTTCGATCCCTGGTGTAGTCATGATTAGAGCCGCACAGCTGTTGGGCTAGTCCCTTAACCCCACATTGCTCCAGGTATTGTCTTCTGCTTAGTCTAATCAACTGTAAGTCACTTTGGATAAAAGCGTCAGCCAACTAACATGTAATCTAATGCCTGTGACCCTTTGCCCACAATACCAGGTTCTGGTCATCTCTTGGCATTACTAGCTGGAATGGTGCCATTAAGAACTCAAGTCCTTAAAAAAAAAAAAGAAAATGTATATTTTTTAAATAATAATTTGCTGGCCAACATGGGGCTGAGCTTCTCCGATTCCCACCCCAATTTGGATTGGCCAATCGTCTGCAAGCACATCAGCGTTCATGCTGCTATCCCCTCGGTCGATTCGGGAGTGCGACCATGTCCGCGGTTCTCCTCCTAAACACGCGGTGTCTCCAGCTGCTTCTTTTCACACTGCAGACTACAGCTAAGCTTGCACAGAGTAGTGTCAGAGGAGGACCTTTTTTCAAGCCGCTTTCTCATGAAACCCACAGGCGCCCCAACCGTCCAGCGGGGGTCACTAGAGATGAAAGCCGATCCCTAACCTACTGAACCCTCCCATACCCTGGCCGTCGCAGTTTGCGTTTCCGCATTGCCCTACGGAGCGTCGCTCTGGTATGTTCCGGATTCAATCCGCGGCAGCCGGGCTCATCCTTGCACCGCGCTGTTGGAAACGAACATCGGTTCACACTCCATGTCAGCTCATAGGGACCTATTAGCTGGTTCGGCGCTTGTCGGTGAAACTCTTTGTTTGTGCGAATGTGTCGGGACTACCCTGTTCATTACCTTAATCACGTCTCGGCGAGATGGCAGCGCAGGTGGGAAGTACGATACAAATCCCGTTTGAACTGTAAGGATGGCATCTTTTTTCAGTCGCATTTCACCTGTTGGAGTGGGGACTGTGTAGGTTTGAAGTTTACGCCTGCTTCTGGATCCACTCCCCCTCTGCAAATCACCTGTAATTTTGATTAGACATCTCAGTCACCACCCTTCAGAAATATGTATATTCTGCATTTGATTGACATCCCTCCTGTGTTGCCCTGCTAACACGAATGTGGATTAACTAAAGCAAGTCTCATTTTTAATATTGTTGTAAATTATACAACCGAACAACGACAGGACTTTGAAGCATAGGCTGTTGTTATGGAAATTAAACCGGTGAGATGGTACAAGAGTATGTGATTACTACAGATGCAATTTGAATGCAGTCTGTTTTCATCAACATCCGGAGTTTATGGATACCCATCAATCTTTCGGGTTTATGAAGGTGAAGCCAATGACACGTAGACGGGGAAGAGGTTATTATGAAAGTGGTGGATTGCTGTTGCCATTTTTGCTTTCGCTGTGTACTGTTTATGAGCTGAGAAATCCCTGTTTGGGGCCTGATACCCGTATTTGGAACGCAGTCATGGTAAATTACCTGCTGCATTTTGTGTGTGTGAACGCACAAAAGAAAGACTACGGTATGTGTGGAGCTGTGTACACGGCACGCCTCACAAACATCAGCGCTGTTAGGAGATTACGTGGGAGTTGAGTGTCTTTGTGGAGGAGATCCCATTGAAGGAGTGAGTTATTCACATTGGTATTCGTGTTTGTATTCGTGTTCATACTAGCACAGAAGCGGTTCCTGCAGGAGGCCGCCCGGCTTCATCTTCATCCCAGTCGGGGAGTGAAACTCTCCTGAGCGAATTGTTCTAATGAAGCATGCAGGAAACAGCTGTGTGTTATTAATGTGACAAAATACACGTGTCTGTTTCTGCTTACGGAGCTTTTGGAGGTTTTCCCGTTGCACTTGGTCCGCTTTTACTCTTGGAGGAGATCTTTATTTGGCTCCACAGATGTGGTGGATTAGGGGCACATTTGTTTTTGTACGCAAAATGATCAATAAGTCTAGCAAAGCAGCTGCTGCCATGAACTCTGGAGTGCTCTAGACGGCTACAAGAGACGTGCGACGGTGCTTTTGAACATAAGTGCCTCTGAACGGACGTCGTGACCTGCACTGGGCGTTTCTAGCTCTCTTCTAAGTCCAATTTTGCAAACATTTGGTCTCTCCCAGTGCAGTTTGACCGCTACAAGACGGCTTTTCTTCCAGCAGGAATCCCCTGATTAGAATCACACCCTGTTTAAATGTTCCTATGTGCTTTTTTTTAAAGCCTCTTATTCGACCAACTTTTACTCAAAGATTAAGCTGGAGGGTGTCCCGCATCTGGGCAGCAGGCTGGCATAAATGGCGGTGCTCTTTTCCACGTCGTTTTGCAGGTTACATTAAGCAGGTGACAGACCGTAAGCTGTGCTGTGATCAACAATTCCCAATAAAAGCCAGCTTTTCGCTTTCAGCAGGTGACGGATACCTGCAGGCCCGAGGCTGTGCACGCTGCGCTTTCTGATGGCAAGTGTGACCTCGCTGCCAGAAAGCCGGTGCGATCGCAACCAACGCTGTGACTTACTTGCTTCCTCGGCCGGTACTTTCAAGTCTTATCACAGAGCATTAGCAGAATGAGAAGACAGGGGATCAAACGACAAAATACAATATAAATGCAAATTTCAATAGGACAAGGGCTGCAAATGCTATTACGGCTGGAAATGTTACGGAAACAGAAATGTCCAGAGTGGCTTTAAGCTGATAATACAAACTGAGGCGACTGCAGGCCACGCCGGAATAAAAGCTCTGACTCTGAGGAAGGGTCCAATCATGCTGCTTTGGGGCAGATGTGTTCATTGGGTAAGGGTGAGGTGTAAAGAGGTAAATGGGGGTGGCAGATGGCTCACTCTACCGCTGAAGGAACCGCAATGAATATGGGAGCAGAAGTGGGAATGGAATTTGCCCAGCAGTGGAGAAAGCAGTGAGACTACAGTGGGTTATGAAAAGCTCCTCTGATTGGCTGGGCCTTGTGACGGACAGGTCCAGCCAGGATTACCTCATTTAAAGGTACTACAATGGAACCATGGACAGAATCCATTTTAGGTGGTTCCAATTACAGCTGTGAAAAAGGGACTTTTGTGTTTTGTCTGATTACCAAGATATTCATTTTTCCACAGGAAACTGTGTTGATCGTTATATTATCAGCCTATATGCATAAATCAGAAAAGTTAATCATTAAGAAATGAAGTCATGGGTCTGGTCATCCAACTAGATAATCTATGTGAATAGCAGACCTTTTATATCAAGCTGACATTGTCAATGATGATTCTTTATGATTATCTTTTTTTTGTACAACATAAAAAGTAGCCTGGCCTTTTAGATTAAATATGAAGTATTCAAATGATCAAGGTGAAAAATATTGGAATACAGAAAGGATATTTGCAGCTCAAATACTTCACAGGCCTCTTCTGACACACAATTAATGTTCTATTATGTTGGTTAAATAGGCCACCGTTCATACAGTTTTAATGGGCTTCCGTTGTAAAACTGGGCGAAGGTCTGCCAGTGGTCCAGCTCTGTGTTTCAGGGTCAAACTACATGCACTTTCCTGTCATTGTGCTGGTGACAGATACGCAGTGCTGTGCGGCCATCTGTCTCTGGCCCTGAACACACAGGAGAAGGTGAGTCAACAGGGAGATGCCGCCCCAGTCACACTTTATGTGCCTTACAGGTAGTAGGGGATCTGGAAGCCCATCTGTTTCCCATTACATAGTCGCGTATGGTTAGTCGATGATATATTGCTTTACAATTGTGATTAACTGTCTGCCGAATACATTTTGCTTGGGTTAGTTGCCTTGCGTTATTATTTGCCACTGTGTAGGCATACACTGCATGTATATAATAATGAGGCGAGCTGCTTGATTAGCCTTTTTGGCACTGTATAGATTTGCCATTGTATGCTTTTGCTGTATATGTTTTGCTGTTCTAGTTTTTGTATTCTTAACTCTATGTGCGAATAAACAAAGAGGCTGACAGTGGCTTGAGAGGAATAATAAGTGGAAGAGTACCAATGTGTTTTCTGAGGCTGTAAAATAAGCAGCCCTCGATGCGTTCACCATGCTGCCTCTTAGCATACAGTTTTCTCAGGAGGACCTCTTGTTTTATGTTCTTGCCCAGTGTGTCTCCGTGCTGCGCCACTTTGCTATGGACCGCGATTCAAGCTGAGCCTCGACTAGGGCGATGCAACTGGCAAGCTCTGCCTGTTACAGCTCGACTCTCCAGTGCTGTGGGATTACTGGCAGCAGATGTTCGATCTTCTGGATTTTGAATATGGCGAGCGGGAGAGCAGCTGCCCCCTACCCAAGTAACAAACTACTGCATAAACATAACATAGGTATATACTGTATGGGCATGTGTGTGTTTATGTAAAATGTGTAGATATACCGCCTAGATATTGATATTCCTTCGGGAACACCTCATATGTAAGTTCCCTCATTTCCTATTCGGCTTGCAATGAAGCATGGCGGTCTGGAGGCTGAGAAGCTAGAGGGTGGTGGTTCTACTAGGGAATTATCCCCTGAGGATTCTCATGGTTGGGCACACACGTTCTTCTCTTAAATCAGCATGAAGAACCATTGACCTGGTGTACGTTTTTTATTAAAGGCTGGATTTAATTCTCAAGTACTTACTGATGTTCCTGATAATCCAATTAATTACCCAGGGAAGTAATTAGATCAAATGAGAAATCGGAGATATTTGTGGACCGTAGGCATTACTTGCAGTAATCCGTGTTGCTAAACTTACAACAAAATGTCATCCTAGTTAGTATCAGCCGAGGGATGGATACAGTCATTAGACAAGCAAATTGTTTAATCACTCCAGAGAGATGGGATTTGTATGTTCCTGATAACTGTTGCCGTCTGGAATGGTTTTAGAAACAAATTATTCCAAGATTTTATTTTTCTAACTTTATCGATTCCTTTTTCCGTTGATAAATATACTATCGACTGGATGCTATTAGGGGAGCTGATGGGTGTTTAGCGCCACCTCAGTTTTCCAGGGTAGTTGAAACCCAGCAAATCTTTCATCTGCTCAGGCCTGAGGACTGAACCACTTGCAGATACAGTTAAAATGTGCCGCACAGCTCCAAACTGAAATAAATTGGAACTTGTGGATAGTAGAAACGGCACTGCAAGGCAGTTGACGTGTTTTATTTATAAAGCGCAGGTTGAGGGAACGACTGCGCTGTGGGCTTGTGTGTTGTTGACAGCTGCGTCCTGCTTGCCTCTCAGAAATAAGTTTCTGAAATGGTTGAAGTAGCTCTGTAGAAAGAGGGGCTAAGCACTGAATCCTGTGGACGCTCAAATGTTCAATTAAACTTGTTACTTTTCAAAACGTGAAATCACACGAAACAAAAACCTGAGTAAAATTTGATAACAGTAAGAGTAAATGTGATGTTTCTCTGTGGAGGAATGCTGCTAGTGTCCGTTGGCGAGCGTTTGATCCAGGCGTGATGCGGTCCTGTGTCTGGCGGTTTGAGCGCGTGCAGAGCCGCGAGCTTCGCCCCCCCGCTGGGGGCTCCCGCTGTGGCCGGAGCGCACGGTTCTCACCGCAAAAAACTAAATTAGCCACAGCCAAACCGACGGAGGGGGACGCAGACAGATTGTGTATTCAAGAGCTGCGTTCCCTGTTCAGGGGCGGGGGGCGTATACATTATTTATGACCTGTACAGTATGCGCATGAATTAGACCTGTGCGCAACGGGGGGGGGACTCTACTTGACGGGTCTGCAGGATGACTCCAGGCCCTGTTCCAGTGTGGAGGCAGGCTCCTCTGTCTGATGTGGAATCTGTGTCAGTGTTGAGTGGGGCCGGGGGCAGCAGCGCTGGGCAACGCGCCGTTGGCTGTGCCGTCACCCGTGAAGGGAGGGACTCAATCGGCCAGGGTGAGCCAGCGCACCTCATTGGCTACCCGTGACCCACGCTGGGTCAGTAGGGCACCGCTGACTACTCACTCATAAAATGTGAAGCGCCTTCCTCGTATCTGTGCGGGCTCTACCTGTGGACTGCACTGAGACAGTGAATGGACTTAACATAAGCTTATGGCGAGAACAGGCCATTCAGCCCGGCAACGCTCGCCTTTTCCTACCCCTAAGTGTACCTACTGCTTAGTTTGCCCAAAAGCTACATAGTATCTAGCACTGTATCAAGCCTGGTCTTGAAAACCCCCAGTGTTTCTGCCTCCACTACATGTCCTGGCAAGCTATTCCACACATTGACCACTCGTTGTGTGAAAAAAGACTTCCTAATATTTGTACTTCACATGATGGTTTTTTTCGGAGGAGAGCAGGTGCATGTTGTTGCCCTCCAAAATTGATCGCTGAGGTTGCAGGGATAAGCACAACTGGTCAATAAAACTGTCTGCGCATTACAAAATTGAAAATGACAAAAATGGGGAAAAACCTTAAACTCCACATGAAATGTCAATATCAGTTCGTATCCCAAAAAAATGAGTGAAATATGAGGCATTATGGTGTAATTTTTGGATGGATTCTACAGTTTTTTTGGGTTGCACACTGCAGTAGACCTTGGTCAAATACATTATTGTTTTGCATTCAAATACTGTTCTATGCTTTACAGACTTGTCTGGTGTATTGGAAGACTATGAAATACTCTCAAAAAGTGCAAACCCTGCCCCCTTGTCCTCTCGGTTGGCACCATTGCACCAGGCAAGATTAATTGAGCACAGAAAAGTATTTGAATCCCAAACAATTACATATGAACCAGGTCTGCACTACAGTAGCTAGGTGTTCGAATCTCTGAATTTGTACATGCCTGACTACATTTCAGAGCTATTTAAAATAGTCTCTCAACGAGCGAGTGATGTTTGCGTGCTGATTGCTCAGATGGCTGTAAAGCTTTACTCATGAATGTACAAAATGCTTCGGTTGAGTGTACAATCATAGAACTAAGAGTTTTATGATCATGGAAGTCAATTGTGGCTAATCCATTTGAATCTCTGAGCTTCCATCATTGGTGGATTATCCTGGCTGTCTGTTGACAGTAAATGAATAAACAGAGATTAGATCGAGGAAGTGTTCGGTTTGTGACAGATTTAATTATGGTGTCAGTCACAGATGCAAAGAAATCGGGTCCCTCTTGAATTATAAGATGCGACAGCCCTTCAAAACTTGGCAGACAGGTTGCCATCCAAAAGTTGGTTTGTCTAATACTGCCCGTTCACATTTACATAATTCATTTTTGGAGGGATGGATTGGAAAATGTTTATTTCAGGATTCAGGATTTTGCTTCGCTCTTAACGCTGACCATTTATATTCATTTGTACGTTTGTACATCTTATTACATTTGCGGTTGAAATTGAAATGCGTAAAGAGATTACAAAGTATATTCTCATTATGCTTATTCCTTATTGCTAATTGGCCGTGACATTTCATTGTGGAAGATTAACGAGAAAAGGAAAAGCATGCATCATATTTAGCAAGCAACAATTTGTCCTTTTTGAAAAAGGTAGGCAGTATGCGATGGTTATGAATTTTTTCTCTTTATCCGGACGGGTGGAAAGCTGAGTGTTACAAATGGAGATGGGATCACAGCACAGAAAGTCACTTGGCAGGGAGACAAAGTGGCAGTTCACAGGGGGGATTTGGGTTGAGAGGCCCCTCCACCACATGGTCTCTCTAATATGTACCAGTTCTTTTCCGTTAGCTGCTCACTGTCCTTTTCTGAAACCTCAAATTGATACGACTTGTAGCTCAGAATACATTTCAGGGCCCATTCTAAAGATTTCCCTTCCTGTATCTTCCATGCTTACACTTGCCAACTGTTTCTAGAGTCAGAGGCTACAGGTGAAATTTCCTTGATAAATTCACTGGTAAATACCAGACTTCTGTAAGCTCGCAAGACATGTTTTGGCCATCTATGAGTGGGTGTTACTTGGCATGGCTGCCCTTATATAATCTCTCTCAAGATTGCTCAAAAAAAATATTATCTTTGAAAATGCTTTGCCATGTCTGTCTGTTTGTTTGTTATGATTATATAGTGCTTATATCTGCAGCACAATTAGATTGATTGCATCACGGCTCATAACCTGTTCTGTGCATCGGTAACAGACTGCGCGCAGCGCTGATATTGCTGTGGACAGAAAGGAGAGCACGGGAAGATTCGTGTGGGTGAAGTTTTATTTTGGAGCAGTCTGGGCAGCGAAGCGCCTGTTTATTGGAAAGGGCCCTCGTATCCTCCTCCAGGTCGCGGCCCCGGAGTGGGCAGCGCGCTGGCCCTGGGACCAAGCCTGCGCAGGAGGAAGGAGGGGGTGGGTAATTGAGTTTGCGCTGTGTGGGCCTCTCCCTGTAATCAGGTTTGCGTGACAGCCGGGCGGAACGGGGTGGATCCGCCCTCCCACGGCCGAGAGCAGGCCCAGGATCAGAGAGGGAGGGGCGGGGATAAATAGCCGCCACCTCTGCCTGCGTGGGAGCTTCTCCAGAAGCGCTGCTGGAGCGCGCGTGCTGAACCGGGCCGGGGCAGCGCATTCACAAAAGACTAAAATTACAGTTTTCCAGAAGAAGCCCAGATGTCAGGGAAACAAGATGCAAATTAACTCTGGGCAACAATACCCCCGAACACGCAAGAGCTATACTTACCTTGGTCTGACGAACACTGCGCAAGAAAATCTTCGCATGGCTATTAAATAAAACGACCAGAAGAGCACTATATGCAAAAAGTAAACTCCTTTTCAAACTAAGCATTCCAATTAGAATCTAGTCCAAAACTGTGAGCCCATTATGTGACATGAAAGTGAGGTGTGGGTTCCACTCAGAAAGGCTACACTCCACTGGTCGGGTATTTACAGATACCTGTACAAAGAAAAAAACATAACATTTGTAGGGCAGAATGAAACTGATTTCTGTGGACAATAACTGGGCAAAAGGAGAACAAAATTCTGGTTAATCTTAAATCAAGCCCCAATGGCACACTAGAACTTAACCTTGCATTTTGGCATTCAGCAGACATTCTTTTCTTATCCAGAAGGACAGAATATGTCAAGCCTTTTTTCTTTTTCTTTTTTCTTTTCGACATAATACCCATTTCTACTGCTGGATATTCCTACTGAAGGAGGTCAGGATAAATATCTTGCTCATTGGAACAGCGGCAGTGGCCAGCTGGGATTAAAGCCACAAACTCCAATCTTAAAAGCCCTGAATCGCCACCAATTTAAAGTGATGATCCTGGTCCTCTCAGCCAGCTTGCCCTGAAGCTCATATTCAGACCAGCACTGCTAACCAGCCACAAAATGGTGTAGCCCAAATCACGCAGCTAACAAAGACATTTTGAGCATTGGGATGAGGAAAGTAAAACACAAAGTGGGCTAAATTGCTGTGAGTCTATACCCTTGTGGAGTGTCTCTTTTGAATCAGAGATGAAAAGCGGAGACCGCTTATGACGCACAGACTAAGCTACTGACTACACACTTGCAATTGAAGATGGCAGACGCATAAACTTGGTTGCCTGCAGGAAAAACGATTATAAGGTCACTGAAAGACAGGAGAGTTGGAGACATTACATTAATGGCATTTTGGCAGACGCTCTCATCCAGAGCGACATACAGTTGATTAGACTAAGCAGGAGACAATCCTCCCCTGGAGCAATGCAGGATTAAGGGCCTTGCTCAAGGGCCAAACGGCTGTGCGGATCTTACTGTGGCTGCACCGGGATTAGAACCACTGACCCTGCGTGTCCCAGTCATTCACCTTAACCACTTCGCTACAGGCCGCCCCAGACAGAATGGCAGCTCCTCCTTAATTGTAAAAAAATATTCAGAGGAAGAATAAGAATTTGTTATTTTTCTGATGCTTTTTCCAAAGTGATTTACAGTTGATGAGACTAAGCAGGGGGCAATGGGGTTAAAGGCCCAACAGCTGTGTGGATCTTATGGCTACACCAGGGCTTGAAGCACCAACCTTCTGGGACCCAGCCATGTGCCTTAACCAGGTTTCCATGAATTTGCTGAACTACTTATTTGTTTCCTTGTTTCCCCATACTTGTGTGGAGAAAATATGAAAACGGGTAATTCTGTTAGGTGAAGGACCATTGGCCCTGACTGCAGTATTATACCATATTAAGCCGTATATTGAGTGGGTGTGTATAGGCTAGTGCTGGGGCTGTGCTGGACTCGCTGAGGTCCTTGTGGGTCATCACCTCCTTGACTTTGGCAATGATGTCTGTGTGCAGCTCAAGCGACATGGCCAACCGTCTCCTGAATGCTGAATGATTTCGGGGCTGTTGCTTCCATGGCTGTCATTTTGAGTCAAGCCTTTCTCCTGTGTTCGGGATTTTGACCTCACTTTCCGACTTCTGTGTCTCCAAGTTTCAACTGAATGTGGTTCACCCTCTGGCATTAAGAGCCCTTTCTGAATCCATTCTGTATTGCAGTGTACTGTAGCGCATAATCTTCAATAATCTTTTGCGAACAGAACACCGCTTGCAAGAGATTATTGTTGTGTTTCTGTGATTGAAAGTCTTGTATTGCAGTGGTTGGCGTTGGGGGCCGGGGTTCTCTTGCTCCATCTCTGTTGTTAGCTTGGGGATGCTGATTGTCTCTTTCGGCTTTGTGGAATGTTTTCTTTGAAGGGCAAACAGAGAAGATGAGCTACGAAGGAGAGAAGTTGTTCATCTGTGGCACGACTGGGGGGGGGGGGGTGCATGTGTCCAAAAGGGGTAGGGTGGTGGGGGTGTCAAAATGAAAGAGTGGAACTGATTTGGCAAAGTTGTATCAACTGAAAGGGAGACAGTGAACAGAAGTATTGATTCGGATGAGTGAGTATGAGAGAGAGAGAGAGAGGAGCGAAAGTGAGCTAACCATTCAGGGGGAAGAGTCATAAGGCTTCTCTCGCAACAACAAGCATTTCTCACCTGCCCTCTTAGAAAAAGGGTTCTGAAAGGGTTCTTTGGCTTGATTCCATAGATGAACCCTTAGTTCTTTACAGAGCCCTCTATCATTGGTGTGAAGTGTGAAAGCTCTCGGACAACCATTTTTACCTACACTAGGTTCTTCTATGGAACCATATTTTTTGTGTGTTTTCTCATGGTGAGCCTGCTCAAACAGTTGCAGAGAAGACGGGTTTGGCTGCTAACCCTTCATAGATCACACACATCACATTCTTACCAGGATGTCATGCAAAAGACATGTTTGAAACCAAGCAGTTAAAGCACACGCTTGCTCATGGCAACTTTGCTTTTGTCCGATGAGGCAAACAGCCTAAAATGGCGTGGATTGGTGGTGAGGGTCACCCCAGTCTTCTGAAAACCTGGTGGACATATCGTGCTAAAATTCAATATGTATTTCATGGCTATGTTAAAATAATATAACCTGAGTGAATAAACAGTGGTTTAATTATTTAAAGGTAAGCGCTGTAAAATGTTCTCTGTGTTGAGTAATAGTGATATTTAGGTGGCTTTTGAATTAGTGTCATGGTGGCATTTAGTGTACCATATGACTGCCTGTTAAATCATTGAACACATTCAACAGGCACAGCCCTGGAAGCCGATAAAGCGCTGTAATATTTACGGGAAAGTCGATATGCGCGGGCACGCGCGGGGGGGAGGGGGTTTGTAAGGGGTTTTTCTCCACTGATTTATGGTCCCTTTCCGTCCCTCCCTCGCGTTTGTAACCTTGAGCTTTTATCGCAGAGGGCAGGGCGTGATTCGTTCTGATTCAGTGACCTCCTGTTTTACAGCGCGCAGGGTGGTCCTGTGGTATGAGCTGCACACATTTATGCTGTACGTGACATTCTCTTCTTGAACATTGAACTCCCACTGCACCACTTGACGCTTAAATCTGCTTGAAGGGTTTCCATCACCTGTCAAGCTCAAATACTCCTGCTGTGAAACTGAGCCAAGTAGTCGAGGTCGGTTATTAAACAAAAAATGAAAAAAAAAAGTGAAATAAGTACACCGTGTATAAGTCTGTCTGGCCATATCATTATCACATTTATGGATCTTTGGGCTGGATCTTTGATGTTCCTCTAGTTACTGTACTGCAAGTGACAGCTTTTTTCACTGTGCTCCTCTGTACTGGGGGAACCATGAATGAATATTCAATAACCACAATCCTTTGCTCCTTAGTGTACAGTATGTGCTTGCGGTTTATGATCATGTTGTAAACGGTAAAGGACAATGCCGTGACTGGTATTCTCATTTGGAAATTGGTACATCACGATAATTGTCCATCTGCCCGATTTTGGTTTTAGCTGTAAACCACTCCGGACTTGTGTGTGTGTGTGTGTGTGTGTGTGTGTCTGTACTAACGGGAGAGACATTGGCTCAGGAGGCAAGTGTGGTTGCCTGGCTGTGGGAGAGTTGACGGTTCGATCCCCTGCCCTGGGTGTGCCGAAATGTCCCTGAGCAAGACGGCTAACCCCTCAATAGCTCCCGACCAGCTGGTTGGTGCCTTGCATGGCAGCCTTTCGCTGTTGGTGTGTGAGTGCCTCTGTGAATTAATGAATTGTAAAGCGCTTTGTGTAGCCCTAGTTGCTGGTAAAAGCGCTATATACATGCAGTCCATTTACCATTTGAGGAATTAATGTCATCTTTTGTCTGTGTGTCGACAACATCCCAGAACCATCATGGGCTACCACTTACACTTTCAACTACGCTATACTTTCAACGGTTATGCACTCACAATTAAAGAATTAAACCTTGAATTTGTTATAAATGCTGTTATAATCACACCCTGGGTGTCAGTGAGATCAAGGGACATTTTCCACCATTCAGAAACCAAAAGTCAAGCACAATTGACTGTGTAAGGCAACAAAAATGTCTCGGTAATTGAATCAATGCAGTAGAGGTCGTGTGGAAGGGCAAACGGTCCTCAAGAGTGGAGTTAATTCATGCTACTTGTATAGTGCGGAAGCATACGTTGGCTCAATATCGTGTTTTGTTTGTTAAATTGGTGAATGGTGAATGTTTGACTGCCATTGTGCTCACTGTCACGCAGTGAACTGCACGCACACTGGCAGAAGCGGTTTGATTCCATCTCAAAATACCCGTTTGCAAAAATCGGAAATTGTGTTTCCAGAGGTCAGTTCTGCTGTTCTGTCATTGACTCCCGAGATGATTGACGGGCAGCCTTTTAACGGTATGTTTTCATTTCTCTTTTTCTTTCTGACTCATAAATCTTAGCGCCTGTTTGAGATTCTGCAGTCGGTTTGCCCCAGGTCTGTGTTCTGGTATTAGCTGTGCTGTTATTGTAGGAAGGAACTTGACTGCTTGGCCAGTTAGAATCCAGGGGGCTGGACTATGGGTACAAACTAAAGGTGTGCCTGTTTTGCCTGTGAAAAATAGAACATGCTGGCCTAATTCACCATCGTGATGGATGAAAATTCAGGGACTGCAGGGGCCCCCTACCCTCCTGTCTGTTTTAGTTATCCCCGAGGGAAGGACATTTGTCGCAATTTTTTGGTGAAATATGAGCCTGTGCCTTGGCCTAATTATAATCTTAGTAAATTATGTTGTGGGACATGTGACACATTCTTTATGGTTTGGTGAGTGAGTTCCTTACATTGCATTACATTACATATACAGGGGCCACCTGTAGCCTATTGGCTAAAGTACATGACTGGGACCTGGAAGCTTGGTGGTTCAAGCCCCGGTGTAAGATCTGCACAACTGGGCCAACTTGGGCCCATGAGCAAGGCTCTTAACCCGGCATTGCTCCAGGGGGGAATTGTCCCCTGCTTATTCTAATCAAGTCTAAGTTGCTTTGGATAGAAGCGTCAGCAGAATAACAAATTATTATTATTATTATTATTATTATTATTACATTTTGACATTTGCAGTTAATATTTTTACTGAAGCAATTCAGCAAGTATACAGGGTACAGTGGCAACCCCCAGCTGTGATTTGAACCCACAATCTTTGAGCTACAATCCCATTACCATTAGGCTAGATTTTGTGGTACTGCAACTTTATTATCCCGAAGTAGCAACTGTTTCACTATTTATTTATTTAAAGTTATTTTTTTTTAGACATTAAATATTGTGGCCCATTTTTTTAAGATATCAGAGTAGATTTTGTTACATGTATCTTTCAACTGAAATGCAGTAAAAGGCATGCATTACCTACTGTACCTGTTTTATGTACGTATTGCAAAATACTCTCTGTAAAAGCTGAAGTATGTTAGTTTGAGTGCCATTCTAAAAGTGGTGGGTGAAGTATTGTTGAAGATGCTCTCGATCCTCCTTAGACTGATTTCTTTCCTCCAGAAGCACAAAATGATCCGTGTTACTGGAAGAAAGAGGAGCGTTTGCTGAGGGGGAGATGCCTTTCCTTCAATTTCTACAGCACCACCTCCTGTAGTTAGTACCGGGGGCCTGGCGTGCTTCTGAGTTTTGAAAGCCGAAGATAAAAGAATGAACGTTCTTTTTAAAAAAAGATTCAAATTGCATGTTAAATAAGTTAATGGGAATGCTATTTTTAGCCAGTTCTGACTAGAAAGGCGTGAAATGAAATATGTGTCTTGCGCTGTATCAGTGTCTGGGAGTGGGGATGTGAGGAGGAATGTCAACATGAAACGAAAATGAATTAAAAGATGGGGACATTCCCGACATCGTTGTGCTGTAAAACCCTTCTTAAAGACCCCCTTCCTGGAATGAGGAAGCCAGGCTGGGGCATGTGATGGGTACAGATGAAAGGTAGGCTGCTATGCGGAATTTGTCCAATGCTGTGAATCTGTGACTGTAAAGGGCTTATGTATGAAGTGTGTGTGTGTGTGTGCGTGAGAGAATGTGGGAGCGTGTGCATGTGTGAGAGTGTGTGTGCGTGAGAGAATGTGGGAGTGTGTGTGCGTGTGTGAGAGAGTAAGCGTGTGTGTGTGTGCGTGAGAGAGAGTGGGAGTGTGTGCGTGTATGTGTGTGTGTGCGTGCGTGTGTGTGTGTGTGTGTGTGTGTGTGTGTGGGAGTGTGTGTATGTGTGTGTACGTCAGCTCTTGACCTACATGCGAGCAGTAATTACACAGGGCAGCCCTAGACTTATTGTGTTCCTATTGCAGGCTGTGGTATCTATGCCAGGTATCTGTGCTAAGTATCTTTTGAAAGAGGATGTAGTCTATCGAAGCGCACACACACATACTCTCTCATGTGCTTGCGCCTTCATCAACAGCAGAATCTCTTGCCTTTGGGTTTTGATGGCATGCTTCTTGAAAGATACATTAGGCTAGTGGGTCAGAAATTGCACATTTATTAAAAGGGGATAAATTGATCTCTCAGCAGAGGGGACCTTCAGATCAGTGATGACCTTTGACCCCACCCCATTTCCCACGTTTTTTTGAACTTCCCAAGGGGCTGAAACTTGCTCAGGGGCAGACATTAGACATTCATGGAATTTTGATTTGCTTCCCTGCCAACACTGGGAGATAATTATACTGGGGATCGCTTTGCTTTCGCAGAGCCAAAAATAAGCCAGTGATTCAAGATCCATTCCTTTCAGTCTTTTTGTAGATCAATCATGCTCAATTTCTTTGGGGCGTGATTTATTTATTTTATTTTGGCATTCTTTCTCTCTCTCTCTTCCCAGCTGGTCACATGCCTCAGAGAATAAATAAATCAGAGGGACAGAAGGCACAGCGGAATCTTGCCTCTCTGAGGTGGCTGCGAGTTCTTTGTTTTTCTTTTTTTTTGTGATTTCCATGGAGACGGTGCGCACCCCGTAACGTGGGGGCGGGGGGTGCCATTTTGCCAGGCGGCTGTGCGCTCCCTGCAGGCCACCCGTGCGTAGGATTCGACAACCAGCCAAACCCCTCCCATGACACGGTCAGGGCTTTGACGTCAGACACCCCCCTCGCCCCACACCACTTGCTAAACTGGCATCACTGCTCCCCCAAATTCTGCTGGTGCCACAAGTCCCATTAGAAGACTGTCTTTTACCAACAGCTAATGAAACCAGCTATTACCAGCTTGAAATGACCAACGACCAACTATGTTCCAAAACATAGCTTGAGACGGTCAAACTATTTGAGCGTTGAGCTGGTCTGAACTGGTCAACCAGCTGCCAGCTGTTTCAGAACCTAGCTTGGGCTGATCAAACCATTTGAGCGTGGAGCTGGTCTTAACTGGTCAACCAGCTACCAGCTGGTTTGAAACCTTGCTTGGGCTGTATTTTTCAGCAGGGTACTGGTCTGGTTCAGGACTCTTGAGTTGTATGGTGGGTCAGATAAGTTGTGCTTGCCTTGAGTGGCCTGCGCACAGCCCACCAAACCCTCACCCCAAATCCCCCTGCCTAGGCTTGTGCAAGTGTTCGGGCTGTCTGATCAGCCCCCACTCTTTTTTCCCTGGTGTGTCACCCATTTCCCAGCACAGACTGTGCTAAGCTCCTTAGTCCACGTGTTAAAGTCATCATATCG
The DNA here is from genome assembly GCF_963514075.1 of Conger conger. Classification (NCBI taxonomy): domain Eukaryota; kingdom Metazoa; phylum Chordata; class Actinopteri; order Anguilliformes; family Congridae; genus Conger; species Conger conger. The sequence goes on along the minus strand of NC_083766.1, from coordinate 50,902,132 downwards.
CTCCTGTATCCTATCAGACTGCCTGATAGATGGTTCTCAACTCCAGTCTGATAGAGATTACTTTCTAACTGCAGAGTCGGGGGTAAGATTTAATACGAGCCGCGATTTTCATATTCGGCTTTAAAAAACGCTCCCCGTGCAGTTTAGAAAATAATAATGATTTGAAATGAATCCTTGCATTGCCACTCTGTTGGTTATCAGTAAACAACAATAAAAATATTATTCATGAGCGCATTTATTTCATTGTCAGATGGTCTTATCAGGTTATATGATATTCATACCGCAGGAGAAATTGCCATAAAGCCGGTACTGTAACAGTGAATGAGTTTAAAACCCGAGCCTTAAAAAACATCTATCTGTTGCAGTGTGCACATCGCGCCCAGCAATTATCTTTGGTAAGAGTAACATTACTCTGCATGAGGCAGTGCTGACATACAGGGCTTTAAAATGGTCTGTAAATATAGCCGTGTAATATGTTACATTCAGGCTACTGAGGCTTTGGAGCAGAATTCATCAGTCGGGTCGATGAGGGCTGTGCTCCCCTGTGTTATTCTACACCGTAGACTAAGTCTGCATTATGGGTGTTGACAAGACTAATGGCACCACTTACAACCAATTTGTTGTCCAGGCTCTAGAAATAAAGAAGTGAGAAGGCAATGGAGAGAATGGCACTAAGCAAAACGGATATATCTATACTGAGGGAGTGGCTGTAAAGTAATTTACTGTACGGCCGCATAATATTTGCAGTGTTTCGGACATCAGACAATGATCATTGCTATTGGGAAGAGTAAGAGAACTTCTCTTCTGACCATGTTTGAAAATGCTGGTTTTTTCTTGGAGTCCACAGCTCTGCCTGGCTGTGCGGCTGTGTGCTTTCACTCAATAAAGTTTGATTGAATGTAATGTAACGCTTCTAACCGAGCGAGGCCTTCACAGGACGGGGGAAATAGACAGGTAATGCTTTGCCGACAGTGAAGAAAATCACATTGAGGAATTGTGGGAGACCTGATGAGGTGCATTTCGACTCCTGGCTGCAGACAGAGATGCTATAACGCGGGTCCACTAATCTTATCCTTTACACACCTGTGTGTTTCTGTTGTAGCCCAGTACTACAACACCTGATTAAGAAAATTAACCAATCGTGGTTGACAGTCAGGACCTTAATGAGTATAATCAGGTGTGTTAGGCCTGGGCTGCGACGAAACCCTGCTCCAACAGTGGTCTTTTTTGGATCAGGTTGACCACTCCTGCTCAAATAGGACTCTCAATTGGGTGAATAACGACATTAAAAGGTTCGTACATGAAGGGGTCGGGGGTAGAGTGGGGTTAGATCCCTTTAAGGCAAGAAAAGGCCAACTCTAAGCGCCAGTGTTTTTGGTGAAATTGATTCTTAATCGAATTCAACTTTTAATTAAAAGAGCAACTAGACCCCATTTTATGGTTATCCGTTATTAGTTAATTGTCTGATCCACAACTTCCAGGGAAGAGACGGGGCCCCTGGGGGCCCGATTCAGAAGTTCTTGCCGTAGACCTGAAGACAGGGCCCCTGTGTCCTCATTAACTGGCAGCAGGGATATGGCTGGCTTATATAGCATCATGTCATCGCAGACCATCGTGACACAAGGAACCTTAGAAACGGTCAAAAGGTGTGGATGTGGACCCACGGGAACTATGGAGAACAGTGTTATCTCCGATAAAGGCCAAAGAGACTGGCTTTTAATCTAGGTTTAAATGTAGAGAAGTCGTTCATGCGTTGACGCTAAAACTGCATCGCTGTTAATTGATCAGTTTTATTGGTCGGGGTGACTGGTGTCAGACTTCGGCCCTGGAGAGCTGCAGTGTGTGGTTTTCTTTCAACCAGCAGGCTTTGGAATGAATGCTGTCACCTAGCGCTGAACTCAATATGCTTATGTGCTGAAATGCTAAAAAACCAGGACCCTCCTGGACTGGTGTATCATGCCCTGATTCTTTTGTAAATGGCAGGAAGTGATGTAGAGGGCAGGGTTTAATTAAGTTAGAGTGTGCCAATACAATTTGTATGGCAGTTACTTCTATCCTTTGTGATTTTGTACAGATTCGGTGAGATGTGATTATCTTGTTTGGTTAAAGCTGGATTTTTCTTTTTGTATTTCCAGGGCAAGGACAATGACGAACTTGACGAGGTGGCTGTCAGCCTGGACAAAAACCGCTTCATGGACGAGTTCTTCGAGCAGGTGAGGTCCCTTTTCTTGAGTCTCTTTTGAGAAATACCTCTCCTTGAAGAGTTTTTCATCGAGAACCCACTCTGTTTGACATTTCTTTTTGCTATTTTTTTCTCTTCTGTCTGTGCTCCTCTTTTTCCATTAAAAGAACTGGCAAGATAAAAATCATCTTTTCCCACATACTCTCCTATTATTTCCCCCTCTACTTCTTGCCTAGTCCATTTACTTTTCAGCTGCTCTTGCCTGCAAGTATTTCAGGTTACAGGTACGTGTGAACTCCTGGAGGTCCCCCCACCCCCCTCAGATTGGAAGTTCAATTTAAAAACTCCCCTGGTGAAAATTTTCCGAGCAGCATGCAACATCCCACACTTACTAGCACACATTTATGCAAAGAAATCACAAATAATTTGCACTTGAAAATGAGTACGTTCACCAGTTTGTCTAAAGACTGTGCACCATGGGAGTTTACAATTTACAAGAATTTCACTTCATTCGTTTTAATCTATTCACATTTTTATTAGCCTATCCCTGCTTTTTTTTCATTTTATTATCATGAATAGTCTTCTACTTGTCATTATTTGTGCAGTTATGTCAATTGGCCTTTGTAATATCGCTAGGCTACGCCTCACAGTAAAATAAAATGATATAGCACTACAGTAGGAATATGCTACTGCCTGTCTGTGGTTCGAATGACCACACTGAATGTGACATGTGGGTACATTGCTGTCAATCAATCATAATTGACTTACGAAAAGTTGCTGACTGGGGAGGCGATGAACTGAATGTGATAATTGTCTAATGTGCAATTAAAGAGGGCTCTACTACCCCCATGCTGTGGGAGGACTGAAATGCAGGTAAGAAAAACACATTTGTAAGAAACTGCGATGCTACGTATGAGCCCTGGAGGATAACTGAAGCGCGTTTCTGTCTCTGTTTGGTTATGGATTGGATTGGAAAAGCGGCTGAGTCTGTCAGTGTCGGGGGACCGTGCCTGGCTCGCAAAATAATACTCGTCTCCAGCAATCAGCCTGCCATGTTATCTACTGATGAGGAAAGGGCCTACATCCAAGAATGTGCAGGGAGGGAGTGTGTTTCAGCGCCAGGTTTCAGATATGCCGCTCCCATTTAGCACATACCTGGCAACCCAGCGCTGCATGGAATGTACCGGGGGTGGAGGGGTGGGGGGTGGCGGACATGACAGCATCGCAGGATGCCTGTAATACCATTTTCTAAAGCGGCTAATAGCGTGCAATATAGTTAACCGTATTGTAATGAAATCACACTGCTCGGTGCAGACATCTGCTGCAAGACTTCTCTTTCACGGTCTTATTACATCATGATTGCTTTCAATCAGACGGCTCCCTGTTCGTTTTTGGAGACTCCCGAGAGCCCTGTTTTCGCACAAGATTGTGTCCCCCTTTTTTCCGTCCAATTTAGAAGGCATAATCAAACGCGTTGTGCAGGGAACCGGTAATGTGGCTGGATCTGCCACCCAGGGGCTCTGTGTCTTTTTAGCGTAGCGTAATTTGTATTGAATAATAGGATGCGGAGAAGCTCAAATATGCTGCTGATGATCCTGAAATCTCCGCTGTACAACTGCAGTCAGATTCAACAGGACCCAGAACTTGGCCAAGAGGAAAGTCCCAAAAGTTCAGAACCACCTGAAAATGTTGGGCACAATTATAAATGTGGAGGGTTTGTTTGATTCCGGCTGTTAGATAAGCCCGCCCTGGCCTAGTTTCAAACTTTCCCGATGGTGTATTATCTGTTCACCCTGCTCAAACTGAGTGATGTTCACACACAGGCTGAAAGGATGGGCTCTAGAGCTGAAGGGCAGATTATGTCAATTTGTGTCGCAGTGTGAAACAGCGGCCATTACGGCTCAATCTAATGCAGCTCTCAGCACTGCTGCCATTCGTATATCTCTCACCAGCTTCTCAGTAGTCGGCACCAAAGGCATGTAACCAGACAGCTCAGAATACACAGCGTCTAAATAAAATGTCTGCTTTTAAACCTTAATGAGAATGGTTGAAGATAACTAAGGAAAACTTAACAGGCCGGACACCTGCTTGTGTACAGAATCTCTGTATGGAGCCGTCTCTACGGAGTAGCGATCCTGTCTCTCGTGTGTCTTGTTTATACGAACCCCGGAAGGCTCGAGCAGATGTGTACATAGAATCGTTTCCTCCGACGTCGTCACTTGTTCCACTTTGAGAACGGCCGGCTCGTTTCCCCCCCCCCCCCCCCTCCGGCGGCATTCTGCGGAGCGCGGTCGAGGCGTCCCCCACGGCCCTGCCCTCGGTCTAACGAGGGCCCGGCGGAGAGGGGGGAGGGGGGAGCTCACACAGGTGTGCGACACACAGGTCGGTTGGCAAGGGGGCACAGCGGGAAGCATGGCGGCACTGGAAACAACGCGCGCGGCGCAGCCTACATTCTCCTCTTTAAGTGATATTTAGATCACGTCCCCGCAGACCTCCCGCGACAGCGCGCATCATCGGAAACTAATGAACACGGCGACGGCGGCGGGCGGAAACGTTTCCGCGAAATGAAATGACACGCTATAGTAGGTCACATTAATATGAGATGTGTGCCCGTTTCGTTAATGCTTTTTTAATGGGGGGGCTGTTACACTCCCGTTCAATTACCAGGTCGGCTTGCCGAACACTGGCCGCGTCCCCTTTTTAGTTTTCAGACGCACAGACGCAGAGGCTTGGGCAGGAGGACTCTTGTTTTGGGATGCTCATGTCCTCCATTTTTGTAGACGTTTTTAATCTTTCTTTACCCCCCATTGAGCTGGGAGCTCCTGTCTTATTAGGGAAAGGGTCTTGCAACTGAAGCTTTATTTAAACCTCTGAGATGCGTTGAGGGAGAGCCATTCACTTGCAGTACTGACGAGTTACTACAAAAAAAACTGAAAGAAGAGAAATGTTTTGGATTCCGATATTTTTCTGTGGTCGACTGATCTTGTCTGATGCGATTGAGCCCACCAAGAGGACCAGGATACTCTTTTTGAGAGAATCTCATAGGTTCCAATACACCAGATAAGCTCAGTAAAGCGTATAAATTTTTTTTAATTCAAAACCATTACGTATTTGACCCAGGTCTGTAACACATTATTTAAATAAATATTATTTAAAAACATTATGTTTTTAAATAAATTTTAAACTAAATTAATGGGATAGCTAGTGTTAGAGAAATTCAAAATAGAAAAAGAGCACGAGCCAGTCAGGTCAGAGGTCACATTGAACATGGCTGACCCCAGGTGGAAATGTGATTTATTCTACGGTCGACTGTTTTTAAGGTTAAGATGTGAAAAGGGCATAATATTGATGTGCCTGAAACCACAAGACGGTGGAGTTACCTCAAACGCAATCGAAACAGTAAACACACAGCATTATTTCTGTTTCCATAGCACCTCTGGGAACACGATTTAACATCTGACTGTGTGAGGATTTTGTTAACATGATCAGAAGCAGAGGTGTCCAGTCTTATCTGAAAAAGGGCCGGTGATTGTGCAGGTCTTTTTTGTTTTAGCCCAGAACTAAGACACCTGATTCTACCTATCAAGATCTGGATTGGAGACCATGATTAGTTACTTAGTTCAATCAAGTGCAGGCATCTTTCTGCTGGGTTTAAACAACAAGCTGCACAATCATCTCACCTGCCCTTTTTGGATAAGATTGGACACCCCTGATTTAACATATCTGACTGAGGATTCTGTGATCATGATTTAAAGCAGGGATCGTCAATCCCAGCTCTGGTTTTATTTTCCCCCGGGTAATTAGATCTACTGATTGGCCAGACCGTCTTCACACCTGACTCCCAGGTAAATGGTGGGTGGAAAACCTGAAGTTCTGCCCTTGAGGACGGTGGGTTGCTGATCCCTGATTTAAAGTGTCTGACTGTGTGTAGATTCTGTGAACATGATTCAAAAATATCTGACCGAGGATTCTGTGAGCCAAGTTAGGTTGCATGATATTTGTATACTAACATTACCATATTTTTGTGAGAGTGTCATATGATCGCCTGGATGGGTGCCTGCCCATAAACCAGTCTCTGTGTTCAAGCGCCCATAATTTTCTGGGAAACATGGGCAGGAAATTCAAGCCAAACACGTCCAGTGACGTGGTTTGCCCACGGAAGATTTGCCCCATATTTAGGAAACGGCTACACTGGCAGTGATTTTTAAAAAGGCGTGCACACAGAATGTAAGCATTTAATCCAAATAATCTCAACTGAAACGAGCGTGACAGTGCTCCTTTTAAAGTGTCTGCGAGGATTCTGAGAGCGTTGCTTAAATTGTCTGGCTGTGTGCGGATTCTGTTTCACTCTCATTGCGTTTCCCTTTTTTGTTTTTCATTATTTATCGGCCCTTCCCCGCCCCCGACACGGCGCTGCGTTCCTGTAAGGGATGATGGGAGAAAGGTCTTCGTTACTACAGTGGCAGCATCTGTGCTGGAACGCGCAGTCACTCGCTTCACTGATTCCGCTTGATGGGAAGAGCAGGGAGCGGGAGGGGGGTTTGTGGCTAGAATTCACACACACACACACACACACACAGCAGAGCTGTCATTTCTTATTTCTCCACGCACCCCCACACACTACGAGGGTCACGGCAGTCCTCCTGCTCTCCCCGCGGCACCCTAACCCCCACACACCTCCCCCCAAGCCCCTGTATCCTCCTTGCCTCTACGTCCCCTCCTTGCCTCTACGTCCCCTCCTTGCCTCTACGTCCCCTCCTTGACTCTACGTCCCCTCCTTGACTCAACCCTGTTTGCACTCGGACCCATTCTGAGGATAACATTATATAACGTAGCATAAGATAATGGCGAGAGCAAGCCATTCAGCCCAGCAGCGCTCCTCTTTTCCTACCACTAAAGTGTACTGACTGCTTAGAAGCTAAACAAAAGTATCTAACACCTTATCTTGCCTGGTCTTGAAAAACCCCCCAGTGTTTCTGCCTCCTCCCGGTGGCAAGCTATTCCACACGGTGACCACTCTCTTTGTGGAATTTATCGTTTCCATTTATGCCCTCTCGTTCTGCTAACCAAGCTGACCCCAAAGAATCTAATTCAGTTAAATTCAAGTTTATTTGTATGGCACTTTGACTGTCACAAACACGTTTTACATCGTAATAGAAGGGAAGAAAAAATGGGAAATGCCAGCCCTATGCCCCCAACTGGCATATGAGGTAAACAACTTCCGAGTGGGAGAAGAAACGTCAAACATTGGTGAGAAAACACTCCCCGATGAGAAGAAATCTCGAGAGAAACCCGGCTATAGGGGGGATGCCCATCCTCCACTGGCCTATACGTTGAGATGGTAACAGTTTACTTACTTTAGCTGAGGACCAGTAAAATAGAATCGGCTGTTGGTTGACCGCCCTTTGCACTTGTAAGCTTGTGTACTGGCAGGCACACACGCTAAGCTCGGCCCAACCTCCTGCCTGGTGTGGCATCTGTAGGTGATCACAGGGGGGAGGGCTTCTCCCACTAACCCAGCACTATTTCCATTGAGTGATGCTATGCCAAATCCCCACCCTTCCACACCACACCACCACCCCCCCCCCCCCCACCCTCTCTCGAGTCCAGCTTGTGCTGGAGGGAGCCAATTAGATTTCCTCTGCACCGAGGCCGACTAATTAAGAATGCAGTGCAGCGTACGGCGGAAAGCCACGGAGCGGAGATTATAATGTTATTGCGAGAGGCATTATCTGCTAATGTTGCATCGGAGCCGAACACCTATCCATCATCCGCGAACAGAAACATCTCTGCTTGCGCAACGAAAGCAAGCGGCACCCTCGGTTAAAGTGAATTAATGATGAAGACGAAAAGCATGCCAAAATCGCCTGTTTTTTTTGTAATTTGCTGCCGAGGCTTACTTTGATTTGGTTGGGGGGGGGGGATGGTGGGGGGTTTACTTAATTTGTGGAATTAATGTGTAGACGGGGCGAGATGATATTTGTGTGTGATTATGAAACCCTTCTCTCTGGAGGGCTGCAGGTCTTCTGGTTGTGGGATGGGAAGCTACTGGTGCAGTCATTCTGCTCTTACTCTAATCCGTGTCTCAGTGGTGCGGTGTTGCCGCGCTCCGTGGCTGACTCAGCTCTGTTCCACACCTGTTCCCCTCCTCAGCGCGGCCCTGTAAGGCTGCCGGGGCTGACTGCTCATCCAGTTGCCGCGGGTGCGTCAGGAGAAAGGGCTCTGCTGTGAGTGCTCTGTGTCAGCGGTGAGGTTGGTTGGCCACAGGCCTGGTTTTTAGTTAAAGTGGCACACACAGACTGCCACCCACCCCCCAGGGCAGCTCCCACACACCTGCACCAGGACCCTGCCCACCCACCCCCATTCCCCAGGGTGTCAGGACCCCCCCCACCTATCTAAATAACAATCTGCCTCAATATTCATTCTCCAGATGGGGGAAAACAGCCAATTATGTGTGTATTAAAAAAGATGCCAATCCAATCAAACAAGCAATTAAGGCTGGGAGTGGGGGAGACGTGACGGGCAGGAAGCGCTTGGCCAGCTTTGGTGTGTGTTGACCGGTTTTGCAGGAGAGCACGTCTCGGTGGGTTTATGTCATTATTATCCCCCCCCCCCCCCCCAGTGCTGTTAATCGTGCCTCATTTGCACTTTTTCTTTACTTTTTTCTTTTTGTAAGGAAATATTAACAAAGAGCTTTCGTCTGCTACCCGGCCCCGTTGTGCCCGAATGGGTCTCTAGGTGGTGAATTCATTATCAACAATTCCCTCACTTCCTGGATTTATTCATCGGCTGACGACTGCTAGCTATCCCGTTTCTTGTATTTTGAATATGTGTGTCAGTGCAGGGTCTCCAAAGAGCTGTGGCACACCAGTGAAACTGACAGTTCTGTACCCAGCTGGTCCCTCACTCTCTGGCTTTGCTTTAATGAGTCATGGCTGTACACCACTGTGAAATTCTGAATGGAGCAGGGTAAGCCTTCAAGTACAGCTTTTTACATCAACCAAACAAAAGGCTGAACTCAACCAAGGGACATTGCTCACACCGGCAGGTGGCTTAGAGGGAACTCTTAACACTTCCTCTTTACTTTGGATCATAGTGTATTACTGTGCGTTTATTAGAAAGCTGAAGTAAATTCCACTTCCTATGAGATGCATGATATATGATCTGTGCATCTGGGGGTGGGGTACGATGGAATTTAGGATGAGTCCAAGGGCCCTGATATTAGAACCTATAGGGTTTTTTTGGGGGAGGTGGGGTCCAATTTGAGATCTTTTCACAGGGCCTGGTGGTGCCCCTGTGTGTGTCTAACAGGACTAGTGTTGCAGTGAAGTAGATTGCTGCACCAGTAGCGTAGTGGTTAAGGTAAATGACTGGGACAGGCAAGGTCGGTGGTTCTAATCCCGGTGTAGCCACAATAAGATCCGCACAGCCGCTGGGTCCATGAGCAAGTCCATGAGCAAGGCCCTTAACCCTGCACTGCTCCAGGGGAGGATTGTCTCCTAGTCTCATCAACTGTACGTTGCTCTGGATAAGAGCTTCTGCCAAATGCCAATAATGTAATGTAATGTAATGTGCACCTCTCTCTCCCCCCTTCCGCAGGTGGAGGAGATCCGCGGTTTCATCGACTCCCTTGCCGAGAAGGTGGAGGAGGTGAAGCGGAAACACAGCGCTATCCTTGCCGCGCCCAACCCGGACGAAAGTAAGAGCTGTGAAAATGTGGGCTAAATGTTCAGCCACACTTACGCAGAGAAGGAAACATCATTAACAACGGTATTTGCTGCCCATATCTGGGATATAAAGGCACATAAAACGGCCGACCGGTTCATTAAGGTTGGGTGCGGGCGTCTACATGGAATAGGAACGGGACTGTATAGGTCTCTATTTATTTGCTTGTCAAAACAAATAAAAGTTTTAATTGGCTGTCGGCAGTCACATGCAACTGGTGCACTTCAACAACCAAAGGTCAGCCAGTCTTAACAAGTATGTTTGTCTGAGACTTAAAATCTTCTATTGCATTTTTGCTAAATGAGACAAAAATATTGGCAATGAGGTGAGTGTTTGAGTAATTTAGAGATTTGCCAATTGGCGAAGAGGATTTCGCTTGACTTAAATTAAACATAATACAAGCTTCTAAAATGTTCTACTTGGGAGAAAAAAAAAAAGATTTTGAGTCTCAGTACAAGACTAAAACGGTTATTTAAGACAGGCTTTTCTGCCGTGTGAAACCCAGACGCATGAATAAGAAACATTTCAAGCTCAAAATCAGCCGGCCGCTCTTAGCCAGTAATCATCACTCACAGGCCCCCGATACATTACACTGAGACGCTAAGCTCAGGAACATTATTAGAGTGCTTACACAGGATTTCAGATGATTAGTCACAAACTCATAAATTGCTATTAAAGCCCCTATTTGGCGCATGAAAAAGAGTTCTGAGGTTGATCTCAAGTATTTATATAATAAAATATAGCGCTCAGAGACTCGTAATTGACTAGGTGCCAGAAAATGAATGCTGTTAAGTGGACACAGTGTTTTTATTTGACTGACCTAACAAGACACAAGCTCTCATCTTGCATATCTTACAGTGAATGCGCTCACACAAGATGTCCTGATTTGGCATATATGGTGTACTCTTGACCCGGAACATAACAGAACATATTACAAATCAGTTATGTCAGAGAATTATGCTATGCCAGAGTAGTTTTAGAAAGCTGGAAAAACCAGGCGCTGTATGGAAGTCAGACCTCACCAATCATGCGGTTCAGGGGGCTACCGTATAGGGCTGTTCCGTTACTTTTCTCATCCTATCAGGTCTCTTGTTACTGACTGGCGTGTAAAGGTTATGGGGGGCCATCACTCTCGTTGACGCTCTCTTACCCGGAAGGCGCTAATCGATCCAGACATCCACCCCTGCTCCGGTGAAATAACTCCCCCCGTCAGCTCTCTGTTCCTGGGCTGGCGGGATCAGGCGGCGTCTGTGTGCCCTCGTCAGAATCACGTTCGGCGGTTCTGTCTCCAAACCGCCTTTTAATGAGATTTTATTGCCCCGCGCCTTTTAGATTTAGTGGTGTGGAAAAGCATTTGTGCTTCATCAAAAACAGTCAACAAATATGTGATCGATGCTAGGATTAATGCAATCGACTGTGGCTTGGGCCCAACTTCTGTAAGGTATCGGTCTAATTGATTCTTTGCTTGGCAATGTGCGGTTTATGGATCTTAATTAATTTGTGCTTGCATTCTGGTACTGATCAAACTCTGAATATGAGCTTTTATAGCGGATGGGCCAGGTTTATGTCCTCTGATTGTACTTCTTCTCTAGAAGCTACTCCATCAGCTGCAGTAAACAACTGAAATCCATAAATGTTTTTCGAGATTAAGTGTTGTTCAACAGACTTCCCTTTTAGAAATGCCATGTACTTCAATGCTGGGGAAGTGGACAGTAGTTTTGCACTGTTTACCTGTGTATCCTCAGGATATGTGTCTGTACGGCTTTTTGTGTGTGTGTGTGTGTGTGTGTGTGTGTGTGTGTGTGTGTGTGTATATATGTGTGGCTGACCTGAACGCTAAGACCCTGACTTCAAAAAACTGTACCCTTCTTGTTACATTTAACTGCGGCCTAAAATAAATAATTAAAATATGTTAAATTGCTGGTTCGAGCCCCTGTTGGGCACATAGGGATGCTGACTTGGGATGAAGTCTGGCCCCTCAATGGAAGAACAGGAAAAACTCTGCCGTTGGGCTTTTGAGCAAGGCCCTTAACCCTGTTTTCTCTCATCTTCCCCACTTGCAACTCTTCCTTCTGGCATTTCTCCCAGGGCATCCATGAAACAGAGAATCATGTTCTCAATGGACCTCCCCTCGTTAAGCAAAGGATTAAAAACCGGCTGTGTGTACCATACACTTGTAAAGCCTGTGTGATGGGTAATGTGTGTGTGTGTGTGTGTGTGCGCGTGGGAGAGGGAGCCGAGCCGAGCCACGGTCGGAGTCACCCTCCTACCCCGCCGTGGCCTCTATGGCAACACGAGCGCTGTGTGCATTAGAGGAAGGAGGCCAGTCGGCAGCAGAACGGCACACTGGGAGCGTACACTCGCCCTGTGGTGACATTTCATTAGTAATCCCAGTCTAGGCCCAGCCGTGCTCCTGCCCCCTCCCGCTGCCCTCTGCCTGGCGAAGGCAGAGCACGGCGAAATTAGAGCATCCGGGAAGCAGCCCGGGAAATGGCGTGCGATCGGGTCAGAACGAGCGCAGCTGAGACACTAAACACAGCTGAGGCTTAATGTTCTCACAGCATGGCGCTGTTCCTGACAGAGTTTTTCTCTACTGCCGGAGGGCTATGGACACACACTGTAGCAGTGTTAACCCTTCAAGGTGGAAGATGGCAAATATGTGATTGGGATGTTCTAAACCAGTGTTTCTCAACTGACTTTGTTTAACTAATCAAGGCCATTTTTGGTGGTTTGATTGGTTCAGTCATTAAATCAGGGGTGTGAGTTTCTGGTTACAACAAAAACCTTCTGGCAAGTGGGTCCTGAAGACTGGAGTTGAGAAACTCAGTTTTAAATCAGGGGTCCTCACTCTTGGTCCTGGAGAGACGCAGGTTGTGCTGGTTTTTGTTTCCACCTTAATATCAGCGACCAATTCAGAGCCGAGAAACCAGGTGAGGTTTCTGTGCAATTAACTGCTTTAATTGAGCAGTTAAACAAGTAAAAACCGACACACACTGCTGCTCTCCATGAACAGAAGTGAGGACCACTGTTGTGAATGTCCTTATGCTGGTATAATTATCACTACTGGTACTGAAGCAATGGGATCTTGAATACTGGATTCTACAACATTCCCAAAAAAACTACTCTTCGAAGGGTTCAGAGTAAGTGGGGATTTTTCTGATTCTCCTGCTGTTCAGTGAAGTAGATTTTATTTCTGTGGTACAGATGGTGACTAGGAGCAAATCCACATTCTGGTTTTTAAGCACTCCTCGCTGCTGTTTCAGAACAGTAATTTGACTCCGTCCTCCATTGATCTTGTGAAAGTAGCTATCCGAGTTTGTTTTCAAAAGTCATCTATCATGTTAATTTTCACTGTACAGCTTACCTACAGGGTACATATTTGTGTGTATACATTGTGAGAACACAGAGCTTGATTTAAGAAGGGAATGTTTTGTTTGAGCTGGAAGTAATTATAGAATGCCATTTTAACTTTTTGTACAGACAAATTAACAATTTTATATGCATCTAAAATCTGTAAGCTACAGTAGTTAATGCACTGATATTCTGCGTTCATAGTTCATGCTATGACATTCTCACCAGCCAATTTTTCTCCCTAATAGAATGTTCTAGTATCTTGACATCCCTGTAAATGTTAACTCATGTGAACCCCCCGTGGATTCGGCAGTGCCCAGGATTTTTGTTAATTTTCGAGAGGCCACGGACCCTGGCAAATGCAATCTTCGTTCCTGAGTTGCGACAGTAGTGAGAGCCATGGCTTGCTAGGTAATTTCTGCACATCCTGGCAATGTCACACCTTTCCCTCATGCCACAACTGTGATCAAGACCGTCGTCGTGACTTAACCCTACATGACAAATTTCCTAGCAGTGATAATGGCATTACTGTATGCGGCTTGGTGTGAAATGAGTATGTGCAAAGCCCGTCGAGATTACCGGCTCCATGGATTCTTATGGGAGCTGCTCAACGGCGTATGAAGCCAATTCATGGAGGCTGCCATGACTACGGTGAATTTTGGCATTTTTGCATCATGGGTAGTCGGTATCTAAACATAAAGGGATGAATAAGAATGGAAAAATTATTAATTATATAATGATATCTTCTGTGTGGCTCAGAAAGAAATTGGTCTCTGGAGAGTAATTAGTTCAGTGTGAAGAAATTTGAGAATTGAAGAGTACTGTCCAAAATTTCCAAAATTTACATTTTGCCAAGGTGATATCATTTTGCCAGACTGGCAGAAGCCTGCCAGAGAATAAATAATCTGCAATACCTCCAGCAACCACTTCTGGGGGAATGCCTGGTCCCCTAGCAAAGCCTTTGCATATTATATGAAGTAAGACTACATTTCCCATGATTGCTATGGCCTACTGCTCAGTTCTGTCCCTGTTTCAAGTGATGTCGGGTCATTAGTTTTCTCCCGAGTTGGGAATACATCACAACTCGGCCATCCGACTCATTCACGTTCAGATGCTTTGTGGTCGAACAATTGAAAGAAGGGGTATGTGTGGCTGTGTGTTAGTTCCTGTCAGACTGTAGCTAGCCTAGAATGTAAACAATCGACTAGCTAGCAATTAGTTATAGCAAGCAATGTTTGGCTATTTCTGGAGGTAAAAAATGCCACGGGAAATTGAATGCTGCTGTACTATACACTCAGTGGCCACTTTATTAGGTAGACCTGTACACCAGCTTGTTAATGCAAATATTTAATCAGCCAATCATGTGGCAGCAGCTAAATGCATACAAGAGGTTCAGCTGTTTTTCAGACCAAATGTCAGAATGGGGAAGAAATATGATCTATGTTACTTAGACCGTGGAATGATTATTGGTGCCAGACAGCGTGGTTTGAATATCACAAACTGGGATTTTCACACACAACAGTCTCTAGAGTTTGCAGAGAATGGTGCGAAAAACAAAAAAACATCCAGCGTGGAGCAGTTCTGTGGGAAGAAATGCACTGTTAATGAGAGGAGACCGAGGAGAAGAGCCAGACGGGTCAAAGCTGACAGGAAGGTGACAGTTACGCAAATAACCCCACATTACAGTGGTATTCAGAAGAGAATCTCTAAACAGCTGAAGACCAATTAGACAAAAAAAAAAGAAAGTCTAATGAATGTCTAATAAAGTGCTCACTGAGTGTAGTTACCAAAGAATATCGGTGTGTTTTAAATTTGTAGCTGTGATTCACTTGCGGCTTTATTCTATGGCATTTCTAACGGTTCACCGAGGACCTGGTGCTTTGTTCGACCATGTTGGCAAGAGCTAGTACATGACAACTCGGCCAATCTGTGCTGCATCTTGAATCCGATTTTTCGCAGTCTCATCCGACAGGATAAGGTGTCCATGTGGGCCTTTCCAGTGGGAAACCCATATAGACCTTAAATCTTCTTCTGTGGTGTCGGGTTTTCTGGCAGCTTCAGACGACAGTCCAGGTGACTCTGCTTTGAGAACACGCCCAGAGAGGGAGCGAGGTTTGAGGACACTCGCTCGGGCCCAGTGCCGATGATGAGGGCTTTCACTGCGGATAATGAACTGAGCCGTCTCTGCACAACTGTCACATCACTGTGACGGGCCTCGTCCGGGCCAGGGAATCCCGGCGCTGCTGAACTGTGAATGCATAACGGCTAACAAGGCTTTTCATTTCTTAACATCATAATGTGACACTATCCTTCCCTTCCGGAAATGGAATATGCTGCAATATTTCGAAATAAAATTGAATTTATGAATATGTATACATTGCTGGAAAATATACCTGTCACTATTTCCCAAGCGCACATCACTCGTAACGATATATTGCAGTATGTTCCAAACCAAGGGTACTGGGGACATTGGAAGGCTTGATTAATTTGAATGGTCCAGTGAGCAGACAGGTCTGCAACCCACAGCAGTGATATTTTACGGGTAAATGGTGTGTTAGTAGGCATGTGAATTGCATTTGTATTGACGGTCAGTGTCATTAGTGTCGTAGCCGCAGTTTTGGATGTTACTCGTTTGTTACAGCGTGTGATGCCTGCACGTCTATGTCCACGTTAGCCATATCCTCGTCCCCTGGGTGCAGTTCCACACCACGGAGTAAAGGAAACGAAAGGGTCTTTTTTCACCTCAAGGAAAATCCCTCCCTTCTCCGTCCTGCTGGGATGCCCGTCCGCGTGTCCATGTCTGTGATGGGTTCTCCAATACGCCTCCCCCTCGTCGTAAATCACCGCCATTATCCGCACGTCTCCCTGCTCACTCGGTGGCTGTATTTCATCCTGAATATCCTCCCCCTCCACCACCAGCTGGACAGGCCTGATAGGAATGGGCTGGGGAGGTGATGGGTCGTAGGTGAAAGTGGCGAGGCAGCCATTCCGGCTCTGTGAGCGCTGACCTGCCCCAGCCATTCTGGCTCAGCTTCTCCCTGACCCTATTTGAGAGCGCAGGGCAGACAGGAATGTAAATCCAGTGCATTAGCAGCGCTGTGCTCATGCTGCTGTTGGGGACCTTTCCTGTCCCTGTGCCAGAGTATTAAAGCACTGTTTTCATGGCAGTAGAAGCCTCATCTTCCACAGTTAACAGGGTTTTATGATAAAACTACCTTCCCAGGCCTTGCCCTCTTTCCTCTTAACAACCCCGCACACACACACTGACACACGCTTGCACACACACACACAGACACAAACATGCATACACACAAACACATGCACACACTTGTGCAGAATCAGTCTGACCCGCTTTCTAAACCCACAAAGCTCCTAAACAAGTGTGCTGGTAGCGTACTGATAA
Organism: Conger conger; assembly: GCF_963514075.1. Lineage (NCBI taxonomy): Eukaryota > Metazoa > Chordata > Actinopteri > Anguilliformes > Congridae > Conger > Conger conger. The sequence continues at coordinate 50,885,471 of NC_083766.1, read as the reverse complement.
AAAGCTATTTAATGTTTCTGCAAATGGGTTTATATAAAATGGCCATTGCTATTTAAGTGCATTCCCACATGCCGATTGAATTGGTGGGTTGGTGCATTTTCTTCATTTCCCAACCGTTAGTGATTATGGCTCCTTTTATAAAAGCAGTTGGCATAAAGTAGTCATAGATGTAGGTGGGCTGTGGGTGTTCTGTGAATGGCTTCCTGTAGGATGCGGTTTTTAAAGCCGCTTGCTTTCTTTCTGCAGGTGTCATTCATAAGTGGACGTGTTTGAATGGCCTCCAGTCAAAGTTCACACGCGTGATGGAGGTTGAGAACGTAATGCCAATCCCCTCAACACCATCCATCACTCTGTTGAAAGATTAATCATGCTCAGTGCATGGTGAAAGTGAATTGTGCACATACTGGACAATGGAAAGAAACCCTGTTAGTTCCCTGCTGAAAGTGGTTCTAGCTAGGTTTTGAAACGGCTGGTAGCTGGTTGACCTGTTCAGACCAGCTCCCAGCTCAACATGGTTTAGCTGGATGACCAATTCAGACCAGCATACAGCTTGACATGGTTTGACCAGCTCAAGCTATGTTTTGAAACAACTGGTAGCTGGTTGACCAGCCAAGCTAGACCAACTTTATGACCAGCTTGGCCATGCTGGCTGACCAGCTCATACCTAGCGTATGACCAACTTGGCCAGCTAAATATTTCAAGCTGCTCAAGCTGTTGTAGCTTGATTTTACAGCAGGGTTGTTTACCATTTCTATGAGGGACGCAGTCTCCTCTGGCTCCTTTTACAGCTGAGCCCTTGCTGTCTTCATAACTATAATCATTAAGCCTTATGGACAAATTACCAAGCTCTCTACAGGCTGCTAATGGTCTTTGACTCTTAACTTTTACGTCACATCATCAGTGTTGGAATATAACCTTCTGAGCAAGTAATTGGCACCTTAATCCAAACTGAAATGAAAATGATAAAATGGACCTTTTTATGCTGTTGAATGCTGCTGTTGATATCCTATGGTGCTGTGTTGTAGCTTCTGGATATGGGCCATTCTGTGTGTGTTCTCTGCATGCCAGTAATATGTAAGACCTCATGTTGGGACCACATTTATTTACAGTAAGTATGTTACCAGTGTATAACAAAATTGGTTTTCTTGCAGCGGATAATAGCTCACCATAAAATATAAAACCGTAATTGGAGACATTGAGAGTAAAACTATAGTTTCTAACTGCTGCCTACGCCTTTACTGTCTGCAGCTGTAAAATTGAGCGGTCTTGCTGTCCAAGCGATGCGACACATGACCAGAGTGCGCATTTCTCCAGAGCGACTTCAGGAGATTAAGGCTCTGCTAACAACAAGCACTGCAATCATTCTCCCTTTTATTTACACATTTTTGCATTGTTTTACTTGAAACGGCTTTGAAACTGTCCTGTAAATAACATACCAGTCGTACTTATTAATGCAAGATGTTCAATTATGCTCTTCCTCCCACCTGCTTGAGATCAGACAGGGCCAGGTGTGTTTTTACAGTAGTATCTTGGCTTGGCTGAATCCTTTTATGCATACTGGTAATGGCATAGAAAATAGAAACGGGGGCGTTTTGGGCAGCGTTGCCGTCTTTGAGTTTTGTTGCCAAAGACGACAGACTTTGTTGAGAAATGTTTTGAGATCCACGTTTATGTATCATTAAACAATAGTCCTGCATTAGCATTTCTGTCAGGTTTAGCACCACAAAAACATATGTTAAGCATGTTAAACAGCATGTTAAGTCTACTTGCTTATTATAGCTTACTTGCTATACGTGTTGTACTTGGGCTTGCAAATATTGGACTTGTTGTTTAGGTACATTATGATAAAAACCTACGAACACAGACTGCATTGTCTCTCACCCTTCCAAAGCAGTCTAAGGGTGTTCCAGCACAGATTCCCTGGGCTGCTGTATCACAGCTCAGATTATTCATTGCCACAGTGAAAGTAGAGTATTTGTATTTATTGTTTTGAACTGACATTCTCAATTGTTTTTCATCTTATTGTATTCAAAGAAGAAACTACGGGCAAAAAGACACAAAACATACTACAGATGATGAACAACAAATTGAATCAAAACAAGAACCAAATATACACTGTTTTAGACACAGGTTATGAAATTCATCTCCATAAACTGTTATTTCTCTTCTACTAAACGTTTAACAATTTGACCAAAAACGTATCTCAAGGGTTAATGGCTCAGATTTACTCGTACTTTCTGTCGTCATACAGCGGTTGCCCTCTATGCCTCCGAAACTTTTACTACGGAGAAGTTTTTAATTACTGTCAGAGCCAGAGTCAAACAAGGGCACAAGGTGTTGTCACCTGCCAGCTTTTAATCTATTCAGCCCTTCAAAAAAAATGAATCTCTTGTACTTCGCGCTGCAAATTAGCTCACTGAAATAATTGGATAGAGTTGTTTATTTTTGACCTTAGCCAGTGTGCTCTAGTTCACTTTGGATTTAAAACGGCATAAAAACCTTTCTCTGAAAAGGGCTTTCTCTACTATTTTGTGGAGGATTGGCAAGGTATATCCCCTGTAGATTAAAAGCCCCTTTTCACCAGCTTTACTGTATCCTGACTGTGCCAAAATGGTGTTTGACTGCAGTCTTAATCTGTTTTAATCATTGTCTTTTGGAAAGTCTAATAATAACAGGACTACTACAGCTACTATAGAACATGGCGAATATGTATAAGGTATAGGTGTATCGGCATATAAGATGGGAGAATGGATAAGTACACATCATCACTCATCACCTGTGAATATAGCGCTTTCAGAGCCCAGGGAAAGCAGTTCACTGTTCAAACAGACGGCTAATGTAGCAGACTGCCTGTTTATAACAGACATACTGTGGGCAGCAGACAGACGGATGGACCAATAGACAGGCCCACTTATGGCGTCCCTAGACTGCACAACATTTAAAAATTGTTGAAGGTAGACAAAGTCACACTAGGCGATTAGCTCTTGACATGTCACCAGATGGGACGGGCTGCGTTTGACACTCATGACCGCGGATATGGAGGGGGGAAGGGACGGGGGGGGTTGGAAACTGGAGGAATGAACACTGTTGGGGAGAAAAAAAAAAATCTGACAAACATGGCTTTCTGCCATGGTGTCATGAGGTCCCCCAGATGGTGCTTCGGTTGTCTTCCTCCATGTCATATGACACGGGATAAAACAACCAATTGTTGCCCCGATGCTCATTGTCCGTCCTGATTCCCCCGGTCTGTCGGATCAGGCCGTTATCGTGTGGTCTGAAGAGGCCATTAATGGGCGCATAGACTCAATCAGACCTTTGTCATATCCTTTATTTGAAATATTTTAGTCTAATAAATGCTAGTACAATCCTGCAGATTACAATTTTTTACACTTACAAGCATGAGTCTTAATTTATATGATTGCATATTTGGGAATTCCCATGTTGAATTCTGGAGGAGTTTTTTCCGCGTCTAAAGGGTTGAGTAGGTATTTGACTCGGGTGAGGTAGTGCGCGATATAGCCATCCCCATTGAGTCTGAAGAGCACTGGTATAACCACACGCTGAATGAGCAGCCATCAGACCACTTTCAGGCCTGGTCCCTCTTCACCTGAGCCCGTGTACGGAGGCTGTCTTTTCACAACAGCTGGAGCCCGAGATGTGCACCGCGCTCACCCCCTCACACCTGCAGTTACAGATGTGTTTCTGTTTGGGGGCGGGGCTTGGGCACACTCCCTGTTTTTCAAAGGCTGCCGACCTTGCGCTGGCTGTTGAAAACGATTTGGCTTCCGCCACGAGAACAGCCGCTTCGCGGGAGAAAGAACCTCTGCAAAAATATGATAACTGTGTTAGTGCTGATGAAGTGGTGCAGAATTTTTTATGGAAACGGCGGTTCAAAGGGTAGGCAAGGCTCGGCTCCAATTCGTACTCCGTTGACTTCTGGAGGCTGAAAAACAAGTAGAGGACAAACACATTGTGAAAATAATAAGGGTTGTACATTCCAACAAAAACACAGAGTTTAAAGAGGCCTTTACAAAGTAAACAGTTGTTTTTGATGAAGCACAAATTAAGCTCTGTGAATGTTTGTGAGTAAACATGGCATTATATTTGGAAAGAGATAAAGTTTAATTTATCTTATGTACATTTTCAGCACAACGAGCACCGCAAAAATGTTGGTGTGTTGAGGTCTCTCGCATCATTACATTACATTATTGCCATTTGGCAGACACTCTTATCCAGAGCGACGTACAACAAAGTGCAAAGTGCATACCCTTCACCAGGAACAAGTGCGCTGAAAGACCCTAGAGGGAAGTGCAATTTCAAGTGCAAAGATAAGGACTAGGGCCTATTTCATTAATCTGACAATGGATGATATTTAAAACTGTTACGGCACAATGCAATAGAATCATATACACTTACGTAGGAACAATAAACGGCTTACATGCCAAAGGAAACTAGCAAAAATATCATCCTAGAGAACAAGTTATTGTGACTCACTATTGAGAACTGAAAAACAACAACTACCAATCAGTTAAAGATTACAGGGGGGTAGGGAGGCGTGGGGAGAGGTGCAGCTTGAAGAGTTGTGTCTTCAGTCTGCAGCAGGCTGGGCTGTGGTGGATATCTAAATGTCAGCGGAACTGGATTGATAAATGGCAGTCCGGGTAAGTGTTTGTGAGTAATGTAATTTTATGGCATGGTTTCCACCAGCTCGAGGAATGAGTTTAGAAACTCACATTTCAGCAGCCACACCTTCACATAAATGTTTTTTTAGCAGAGCGAACTGAGGAGCAGCTGTTGACTGGGCTTGTGATGAGTTTCATGTTTGGCACCTCTGGTTAGCAGCTCGTTACCAAAGTCGTTTACTTGGATTACTTCTGTTGCCATCCTGGACTGTTACTGGGGAAATTGCTTCCCTTGAAAGAGCTTGTTAAAGGTCTCTGGAACAATCCGATAACCTGGCTGGTGTGACTTTTGCCAGTCTTATTTTGCGATGAAAAATGGATTTTTCTGGCCAATTGTGGCTATTTGTGGCATCCATCTTCTCTTGACCCTTTAGAAGACAGACGCCTCCAAGGAAAATGGTGTTGTGGCAGTGTGCTGTTCCTGGTACTGGCTGGAACCACTGACAGGCAATCACTCCAGGTTCTGCAGCAGGGCAACTGAGTCTGAGGCATCCAGGGAAGTGATAAAGAAAATGTTCCTTTGGGCCAAGAAAACCAGTAATTATAAAAATAAAGGTAATTGAGTGTTAATTGAAGAAACACTCAGTGAGCACTTTTATTAGGTAGATCTGTACTC